>NW_026125391.1:25260000-25560000 GCF_943737965.1 Phodopus roborovskii | reverse complement strand
CTACCATTTAGTAAATGACTTGTTTGCAAAAAGACTTTCTGTTTTAGATTTATTTTATAATATGTGTACATTTTTGTCTGCATGCATACATGTATATCACTTGCATGTCTAGTGCCCACAGAGGGTATTAGATCTCTAGAACTGGAATTATGGGTGATTATGAGCCATCATGTGGGTGCTGGGAATTGAACCCAGGTCTTCTGCAAGATCAATGTGTGCTCTAAACTGCTGGACCATTTCCCCAGCCCAGAAACTACATTCTATGTTATCCAAACAGTGTTGCCTATTGCCACACCACTCTGAAAACACTCAATCTCATCCAAATCTGTGTTGTTAATTTTGGTGTTATGTGTATTTGAATAATCCATAGATCATTTGTGTGTTGAATACCTAAATCCATATGTCGATCCTGTGTTGAATACCTAATTAGAGCCAGACCAAGATGTATGTATGTATGTATGTATGTGTAATATATATTACACATATATACACAAATATATCACACATATTTACCTTAAACCTTTCATTGCTTCTTAATGTTTACTCCTCTTCAGCCTTACTTATGATTCATTGGCTTTGTCAAAAGCTTTCATATCAGAAAAATGATATGTTACTTACCCAAGAACTCAAAGTTGCCAGCTACAGACAAAACAGTGGGGGTTAAATTTAGCAGTGCTTCATAAAACTATATTCTTGTATATAATTAACCTTTAAACTTTGATTTCTGCTAAGACTGCCATTATTCTGCCTAAACAATTGATTTCACTTTCTGCCATCCCATTTACTTTTATGTAAGAGCTGATATCTGATCTCTTGAATGCCTCCTTTGTTCCCTAGTCACTCTGACATGCATAACGGAGCTGAGCACAGTATTCTGGAGTAGGCAAACAACCTCCATTATTTAAAATAATTGCAGAAAGTTATAGATTCATTCATATCTCTAGAGCCTGTTAAGAGAGTATCAACTAATGGGCACTTGTCTTTTGGTTGTCTGGCCATGTTTGTGCTTACAGAAAGAGTTCACTATAAGTTAAAGAGAGACTAGGTAATGCTATTCTTCTATATATGTTTAAACCCTCCTAGTTATATGGTCACACAATGAAAAATAATGCAAGATCAGATAAAACCAGGTAGCTATCCATCCGTTTAGTATCATCCAACAGTGTTTCTCAGTGGTAGAAACTTGTCTACAATGTATGCTCAGAAGCAGCAACAGCAGAGAGAAGAGAAGAGGAGAAGGAGAAAGAGGAAGCGGAGGAGGAAGAATGAGAATTATCATTCAAAACAATCTTTTTCTTAAATAGCTAGATTAGGTGCAAGTATAAATACCTTGGGCCTGAAGGAAAATTAAGTGTACTTGTAAATTATCCCAACACATTTTCAATGTGGCTGGTTGTATTTTAGTCTCAGTTTCTTCATTCCCTTCAGAGGATGGGAGAATGAATATTAGGCATGGATAGAAAACATGCTCCAGACTTGAGTGTAATAAATTTGAAAAGTTAAAATAACAGCACAAAGAGCCTACTCATGTTACTGGAACACCTGTGGTATTTCTTCAATGAGTATTTCTGTTTAGAATAATAATTATGGAACAGTACATGCACAACTCATTCCAACTACATTTTGGTATGAAGTATTAACCTGAATAGTTTTTGATTGCTTCACAAAATCCAAAACTAGAGATAAATAAGCTTGAGCTGTTAGTTTAAAGGTGTGTGTGGCAATAACATTTTCTAGATTCCCAAATTTGCCTTTTACACACAATGAATATGATAAAAATTGCAATATTTGTTAGTTACTTTCTGTTACTGCTAAAAGGTAAATGAAATGCCGCTTTGGGGGTAGGACATTTTTGCCTTATACAATCACAGTCCACCACTAAGGGAAGCCAAGATGGGAACTCAAACAACACAGGAACCTGGAAGCAGGAACTAAAGCAAAGATATGGAAAAATGCTGTTACTTTCTTGTTCCCAAGGCATGCTTGCCTATTTCCTGACATTATCCAGGACCACTTGTCCATGGTGGCACTGGCCACAATGGACTGCCTCCCTCTCATCATCAAGAAAATGCTCCACAGACTTGCCTACAGTCCCAATTTGATGAAGAGATTGTCTAAACTGAAGATTCCTTTGGCAGACAACTCTAGCTTGTTGCCAAGTTTTTAAAAGAGCAATGAGGTTCACAATAGATGGTGATCTTTTTTTTTTTTAAGAGTCCCCTGATGCAGTAACAAAATATATACTGACTTTATCTTATCTCCCTCTACCTAACAAGTCCATAAACATTTTGTCAAGTCTTTGCACTTTGTGGGAAGAGATATGAATGAAGATAGGAATATTTGTTGTGATGAGACTAAGAAAACCAGCACTTGATTGACACAGAACTCTAAAATTTTGAAAATATGCCATTCAAATAAGAATATTATGTTTTATGCCTATAAATATAAAAATGACGGTTTTATATTTTAATGATTGCAGCTGTTCCATTTTCTTGTCCTTGTGAATGTATCATAGCCTTTAAAAAGAAATAGCACATGCAAAATTCCATAACAGGTGGACATGGTGGTGGTGCATGTCTTTATTCCCAACACTCAGGAGGCAGAGGCAGATGGATCTCTGAGTTCAAGGCCAGCCTAAGCTACATACAGAGTCCCAGACTAACTGTCGATACACTGTGTCTAAATAAAAAGTAAATAAAATAATGAAAACGCCATAGTTCACCAAATTGCATGTCATATCTAGAAGTTCACTAGATCAATGCATTTCGTTAACCTCCTTAAATTAAAAATGCATATGATGATTGAACTAAGTTAATATTACAAAAACTATTATAAACTCGTTAAACATCACTTCCATAGGTCTTCTCACAAAAGTTAACCTCTAATGCCATCATTCACTCTTGCCAGTACTACTTCATGGTGAAAGATGATCTTCTAGAAACAATTCTATTTTTCTACCTTTGACTGAGTGTTGTAAGGCTACGCTGGGAGGTCTCAGTGTGGTAGTAGTTTCATTTCCAACATTAGTTGGGAGAACCCTCCTCTCATGGCTACTCAGAATTTCCACTAGGAAACTTGGACAGGAAAGTTTTAGGTGAAACACAATTATCACAGAAGCAGACCTTCCCCTTCCCGTTCCCCTCACATGCCCACTTTCTTCTGTTTAATGCATTGATTTTATTCTTGGTTTGCCCTCAGAATCTTTTCTCTCTTTTTGCTGTTCTTGGACCATCTATGTCACTTTCAGCTCTCTCTTCTAAACTTCCTATCTACACTTACAGTCACTTTGGATTCACATGAAATTCTACAGGTCCCAATATGAACAGGTTGTTTGTGGAAACTTACCTGTTGGGAAATTTGTTTCATCTAGTCTCAGGCCCACAGGACTGGTTTCTCTTCACTCAATCTGTTTGTCCCCTCAACCACTATGAAATAACCACTCTGAGACTTAATATCTATTTGTAATTTCTTGGCCATTGGTTTAGGCATCTTACTGGCTAGCTCTTTCTTGATTATTAAACCAACACTATTAATCTGTGGCTCTCCATGTGGCCTTATCTTAACAAGAGAATGCCAAGGGCATCCTACCTTACCAGTAGCTACAGGGCATCTACAAGACTCAGTCTATTATCTCTCTCTGTCCTTGTTCAGATTTCCTGCCTGGCTAAATTCTGCCTGTCCATTGCCTGAAATAGCTTTATTTATCAACCAGTAAGAGCAACACATATTTGCAGCATACAGAAGAACAATCCATGTCACTTATCCAATTTGTAAATTTGTAAACATTTTTTTTTCAATTGATACGTGTGATAAAGTGTGCCAGGGAAGGTTCTACAGCAATTAAAAGACCATCTACAACAATTTTTGGTGCTTGATCTCCTCCTTTGTAAGGTGAGACATAAGCAATTTTAATTTTTAGGGTATGGTTTTTAGGGTATGGATAAAATGTCTTTTAAGAATTCCTTTTAAACAGTGGTCTTGGAGGCATGGATGGCTGACTTTTTATGTTATTAAATCACCTTGCCTAATTTTGCATCTACCATTTTCTTACTGAATTTTTGTTTTTGTTTTGTGTGGATAATTCAGTCATGGTCCTAATTAGAGGCAAAACAGGTTTCTCCATTTCCACAATGTAAATGACACAGGCTTATTAGCATTCTGCCTGTGAGTCTGCTGGATTTCAGAGAACTTGTGATCCTAGAAACTCACAATAGGAAAAGCAACAGAAGAAATGGCATCTTCTCAGCAAAAGAGGGAAAAAGCTACAATATGTGTTTATAAAAGAACAAGCACTTTTTTTTTTATGAAAACAAAGGACTATGTATCTGTTCTGCCTATGTTCTTTTAATGAACTTTCAATTTGCTATGAGGCTGCCCAATTATTTTGGATCTATTTTTTCAGACGATGGAAGCCAAAATAGCTACATTATTTATTATAAGTGAAAACGTTTATTGTCCTCTATCAAGACTTCTGATTTCTGCTGTTCCTAATATGAAGCCTGCCATGTAAAATCAGAGGCTGAATGAACCAAATCATCACCCAAGTGAATGTGTCCCTGCTCTTTGTATTTTTAGGCCTTGTATCAATAAATGTTTTATAAAGGGACATATACTCTAGACTAAAATTCCATCATTCCCAAACCAGCTTCACTTTGTCCTCTGAACAGTAAGATGCAATATGGCTTCTAATGGAAGAGGAAGGAAAGTATTGACTCGAGAAATAGAATGTACCAGCTCAGGAGTTGTTCCAGGGCTTGTAGAGATTCATGGGAAACCAATTTTTAAGCTGCCTGATTTGATACTTTGTAAGCATTTCCCTATAAGAGCTCACAAAAGAAAGTGGGTCTGTACAAGAACAAAGCATGTGTAGGACAAATTATTTTTATGGACATTCCCTCTTTGTACATAAGAACCAATACAGTTTGCAAATATCCGTGACCAGTAGGTTTCCTTAGTAGGGAAGTAGTCTGTTTTTAGATACATGAATATAAATTTGAGAGTTTTACATTAAGAATTTCAAGACTTAAGATATAGAAGATATAGGAATTATATCTTACAGTTTTTTTTTAAATTTGTTGTCAGAATCTAAACTGAAACTATTTACTCCCTACTGGGATTCAATGGATAATCTAAGGAAGTAGCAATTTGAAATATAAATTGATATGTACAGCAGCATTTTAGCTTTTAAACTAATCTTATAATGATAGATTTGACTTCCAGAGGAGTTAGCTTGAAAGACTTCAATTGAAAATATTTCCTAGGTCTTATGCAACATAGAAAGCACTGTACCTCCCCACTGTGGAGAAGAGAGCATTAGGGGATGTGGAAATCAAAAATCTCTTGGGCAGCTCTTTTTGTTGTGGCCTCACAATAATGTCACTAAGACTATTCCAATAGTCATGTCACCAGTCTACCACCTTTGACTGGTCTGCTATCACATATTTTATCCTTCCATTGGGAATAATTCCCTTCACCATTTTCAATGTATTGTAACGGATGGAATTAGCTGTGGAAAAAGTATGAAGGGTGTAAAGGTCTTTCATCATAGGTGCCACCAGTCTTAGACCACAGGAAAGTCAATGAGAAATTGCACCTGGTCTTTTTTTTTGATGGAAGCTGTGTGAGGAAGGAGAAATTCTACTCTTCTCTTTTACAACGTGGTGTTTGGCTGTAAGTTTTTGTTGGTATTAGAATGAAACCTGGAAGGCACACTGTTAGGGTGCAGTGCAAGAGGGACCTTGGTGGGTTGGGGGAAGGGATAAGAGACAAGGCATGCAGACAGCGCTCACTCAGAGGGTTTTATTGGGGAGAGGGTGCTTGCTTAAAACATGTCTTTTTAAAACAATAGTTATATCCTTTTAAATGGACATAGCTGAAGACATTGTCAGGATCCTGAGCAGATCTGAGTATTGCCTGAGTACTGGCAGGCACATGCGCATAAGGGTCCTGCACTCTGCCAAGTGTCCAAGGAGCAGTGGGCCAGGTGTGCCTGAATGCTAACACACACTTCAGTCTTAGGGCTAGCCTGGCTAGAATTGTTTTTCTTACACAAGTTATAATACTGATTTCCTGTTACCCCTCTCCCCTTTCTGGAACTTAAACTCAAATTTATTTCACATCTCACTGAATGAGAGGTTAATTCTACTCTCCTAATTTTGAAAAGGTTCTATTATCATCTGACTTGTAAAATGGACCGAGATACCCTGCTACTATTCAAACACGGATGAAGAACTACTCCCTTCCATTCTCCCTTCTGAAATTAATGTTTATCATTTCTGTTTGTGTGGCCTTGCTTTTCACAGACATCAGCTAGCTACATCTCTTCCTTCTGTCCCCTCCTGTCATGAAAGAATTGGCTCATGAACACAGCACTAGTTAGAAAGTTGCTAAGTCACCAGCTCTTATTTTTAGACCTTTTGGAGGTCAAGAGACTCTACTGAAATCTGTGACATTGAAAGAAAATATTTTGATAGCATCATAATCACTAGCTGAGTAAGAAGTCTAAAGAATCTTAAAATTGCAAACTAAAATTATATAATATAAGGAAAGCAAATGGGCAGAAGCTACAGTGCCCAGAAATAAATATTGAAAACTTGATTTAGGGGGATCGATAACCTTTCCCTTTTTTTTCAGTTTTATTTCATTTGCTTTTTATTCCAATTTTCTCTTTTAAATAGTGAATTTTATGCCTTAATCTTGTGTATTTAGGAATAAATTAGAGAAACACGGCTTTAAAATGGTACCATTAGCAAGAACATTCCCTGTGGCAGCATCCCTACCTCAAATCAGGGTAAAATACTCAAAATTTTAAGTACATTAAAAACCAATAATTACTTCAGGTAGCAAGTGGTTTAGAATCAACGAATTTCACTCTATTTGGTATTTGTGCCCATACATCATCTCATATCTGATTGTCAGCAAGCCATTTTATGATCTAGAACATTACTTCTATGTGATATAGATTCACAGAAAGTTGTAAAGGGAAATGCAAGAAAAGAATCACATAGGAAACTCTGTCCTTTTGCTGGATAATCTTTTATTTGGTGGAAGGTGCCCCAAGATAAGGAGAAAAGGGCCAGTCTTGCACAGGACAGTTTATTTCACTAGGCTGACTTAACCTCTTTTGTACATTAGCATTTTCTGTACTATAATTCAATATCAAAGCAGGATATTAATACTGGTATGCATCAGAGGGCTTATTCTGATTCTGCCAGTTAGACATGAACTACTAGCATCTTTATGTGTGTGCAGACATCTATGCAGTTTATCCCATGTACAGTAAACATGCAGTATCACATGTATAGCTACTTAGAACAGAGCTCATAATCTGCATGCTTACTAGGCCATTACCTCAAGGCTCCTTCACCTGGTACTCTTACTCTGAGGAGTCATCTTTTTTGCTCTACACAGCAGTGGGATGGAGAGAGATTTGTCCCAGACCAATGATGACAACTCTCAGAGCTTTTCCTGGATCACTGTGTCTTATTCTAGACCAGATTTGGTCACAGTCTACTACATTCTCAGTTTTAGAATAGCTTTTCAGCATGTTGAAACATAAGAGATTTAAACCTCAAAATACTTTATTTCATTTCAAATGTGTTTGAATACTATGTCAATGCTATTCTGAATTTAAAGTAGTTCTGATATATTCCTATTCCTGGATGCGAATGGGCTAAAGGAGCATCAGCTATCTATGGCAGCATAGATTAGCACTTCAGATGAAACTGTATACAGAACTACAGAACTGTCCTACTGTCTCAGAGGAGTGCCACAGAGAGGCTGAGGGGGGCAAGCCAGTTGCTTCATAACCCCAAACAAACCAATTTGGTTGCCAAGTTTTTAATTAATGCTCACTTTCTCCAACATGAAACACTTGCTTCTTCCTGTGCACCCAGAAGCACATAAGATATTTGGAGAATGATTTTCCTCTTCCATATTTCCTAAAGCTCAATTTAATTTTGCTGTCCTTCATAAAACCATTTTAGTTAGATTTTGCACGGGGGACATCTCTTCCCTATTCAGCTTTGACAACAGAGAGAAGAATTTATTTGGGAAGTTTTTAGGACCAAAGACATCTATATCATCAGCATAGTGGGAACTTAAGACATAACGACATGTCAGCCAAGTTGTCCTACTTCCATAGTAATCCCAGAGGTTATTTTTTTTAAGCAAAGTCTATTTATTTTTGAAATAAGTGAAACCTCAATGCAAATTCCTCTTAGATCTTGAAGATGCTGATTATTCTATTTCCTGAGTTGTTTTTCTTTTCTTTTCTTTTTTTTTTTTTTTTTAAGTCACTGACAGTTTGCATACATAACTAATTACTCTATTGTCATGTGTTTAATTCCAGCATTGCTGTAGGCTGTTTTAGCATTGGGGATGGGGTGTCACAAGAATGCAACTGCAGGTTTAAAATGGATCAATATGGTGTTACAGCAAGTAGTGAGGAAGTGATAAAGTGTGTGTGTGTGTGTGTGTGTGTGTGTGTGTACATACCTGTGAGTGCAGACATGTATATGTGTGTATTGAAAGATGGGTCACACTAAAGCAGCAAAGTAATTTTTCAGTGACTGTATGGTTTTGGTAGCTGGCCATGCTGTGGGAAGGGTCTGTGAGTAGGTAAGCAGGAGATGGCACAGTCATCTGGATTTATTTGTGTCACGTTAGATGATACTGAACCACCATTCACAGTGAGTATGTTTCTTAAAGAAACTGAAGAATGCATACCCATAGAAACTCAACTGTTCATCTCTGGTGAATGATTTTTTTAATATTTCTTAAAATTTTTATATTGCTAATTTTAGATGGGAAAGTTCACAGAAAAACTTCAATAGTTATTGCATGTACCAATTGCATAGCTTTAGAGTTCTGTTTTCAGTGTTTTGTGAGTACCATTTATGGGGTATAATAGTGCATTTTGCCAAGAATCATTACCTAATTGTCAGAGAATCATGAGGCTAGCATTCAGATTTTAGCATTAAAAATTACTGAAACATTTAAGGACATCGATGGCAAGGTTGGACTATATAAAATAGGTCAGTGACTTTTGCTATCTTTTTTCTGTTGGTGATGGTAACACTCTGGGACAGTTGTGCAATGAACAGAATCATATGCTTCCACTTTCTGCCTGTAAAAGGGGCATTTTAGAAAGATCCTCTATAGTTCTTGAATTTATCACTCTTATTGATACTAGTTCAGTTTTGATGATATTAACATGAAATTCACTAGGAAAAAACTAGTGTTACTTCATATCAGGAATTTGCAACAATAATTAAAATGATAACAATAGTTTATGAATCCATCCTCTCCTTGAACACTCAAACTGGGGGAATAGGCCAATTTAAACTAGACAGACAGGTAGGTAGATAGAGATAGATAGACAGACAGACAGACAGACAGATAGATAACACTTTGAGAATTCTGGTTGCTATATGCAAGAGAAAGTTATTTCTCAACCTTTTAAAGACACAGCAAGTACCTCCACATATGAACTCAGTTGAATGCTTGTAAGTTAAGACAGAACTCATACACATTCTTGCAACCTACTTAAAATTTCCAAGGTCTGTCTCTTCAGAGTTTGCACCTGCAGTTAGCTTATTATGAAACAAAAGTGGGGGGGGGACATGACTTTCCAACTCAAAATGCTTTGGAATGGTTGGGAGTATGTTTTGAAATAAAATGGAGTTTAACAGTTGAAAAGCAAAATAGGACATTCAGAGAAAAAAATACATTTGCATTCTTCATGCAATATTTGCCTTATTTCTTTCCCTTTATAATATTCTCTTCCAGGCAAAAGTACACAGTCTGCACCTTGTGGTCCTCGGGTGGTGGGGTTTTATCCACTTTAATGAAAAATGTGTTGCCTTCTAACATGCTCGAACTAGGTCATGAGCAATAACTAGGATGATAGCCAAGGTTTATTTAATGCTTACTATATTCCAGAGACAGTGTTATTCACAGTGTCTGTCATGGTTTCTGAAGTCTGGCATCTACACTGCAGAGACTTGTACTGAACTCCTCCTATTTTCCAAGTGAAGACTTATGTGTGATACATTCAAGTTTTAACTGTACCTTTGAAAGGGTCCAGATTTCAACATGGGCATACTGGACTCAAATGACCAGGGACTAAACCTCTAGGGAGAACCAACACAAGATCCTGTGACTGGTAGTCAGGCTTCTCGGTTTGTTCGGCAAATAGCTGTTTAGGAAGGCAGAAATATGACCAGTGTGGAAAGCATCCCTTCCACGTGATTAGCCACCAAGTCTGTACAACCAAAGCAAAAGCACCTCAGCTCCCATCTGCATGTGTCCATGAACCATTGAGGCTTTCAGGTAACAAGTTATCAAAGAAGGTAGGACACTTGCTTTTCCGCTCTTCTCAATTCTGTGTCGGCAAACTCAGTGGAACATGGAAAACAGTTGGCTGCTATTTAACTTGATCTTAAGAAAAGAACAATGGAAATGGAGGGGTGTGGGAAGATTCAACAGTTAACACTGTTGAATAGAGCTCCATTCCCTGCACCTAAGTTAGATTGCCCACATCTGCCTTCAGCTCCAACTACAGGGAATCTAGTCTTCTTCTGGTCTCTACGGTCTCCCCTCAATAACAACATTTTTAAAAGGATCAATACAAAAAGAATAAACACTTTGTAAGTTTTCCTGGATTTGGTGATATAAGTCTAGGTTGTTTGGGAATCACCATAATTCAAATATTGTGTTAAGTACTGCAGAAAGTAGGAAATTATTCCTCTTGCTATTTTCACCATCCCCATGTCCAAAAATGAGGAGTAAATACTAACTGGATGGAAAACCAGAAGGCCAAGACCAGCACCTGAATCCCACACTGAGTCCAGACAACAGTTATTCCCACTGGCCACCTGAGTGCACCAGGGTTTTCCTTGCTTTAACTAGTAGACAACTACTACAGATAACTCCAGAGCCTCCAAATACAATGAATTCTTGGTTCAGTAGGCAGTTGAGAAAAATGGCAGAGATATTCCTTGTGTTTTCAGCATGTTCATGTTTTGATACTGTTCTATATGGCTTCATCACTGTCCTCATATCAGATATGTACACACACACACACACACACACACACACGTGTGTGTTTATAAGGTATTTAAATGGGGAATCGTGAATTTGTCCTTTGTGAAAGGAATATTTGTGCCTAAATATTTATGGAGTCCATTGCTAGGGATTATAATTTCTTCCTACATTGCCATAAAAACAAAGGAGAACATGTGGCAGTTTGAGACCCAGATGCCTCTGTGTAATAAATTCTCAATACCAGCTTCATGTACCAGCTACTGTGCTCATTAGTAGTTCTGTCTAGCCTTGGGTTCTTTCACTCTCATATTCCTTCTGCATAATTATTGAAGATGACTTCACTTTTACCCAGGAAGAAACCTGGAGAACTTAGTTGCCCAGGGCCACAGAATTGGTAAATGAGCTGGGATTTAATCCTACTCAGTTCAGCTCAAATGCAAATGAAGTTCTTCTCTGCTTATGATAGAAAAAGCAAGCTTCTTGCAGAGGACCAGGGAGGGCATGGTACCTTCCCTGTTTGGGCTTTGAGAATTTAGTCAAAGAGATTGATCTGGTCACATAGCATTTTTCTCAGATTCACCAGAATAACCAGTCTGTATTAAAAATCATCTTTAAGAACAAATAAGACCACCTAATTCCCCCTACACACACACACACACACACACACACATACACCCTACATATTTGGGAAAAATTATTCTAATACATTGTTCAGAATTTAGTAATTTAACTGGAGAACTATACATGTAAAACACCTTCTTATTACCAAGAAGGGTTTTAGTAGATAGTAGATTATCTTTGTATCACAAGTTCATCATCACATAAACATTTCCAGCTAGCAAAGGCTGATGGAATCTTATAGTAATGGCAACTGCAAGAGAATATACACATTATGTGCAGCTATGTAGGTGAGGCGAGCCCTAGATGCTTCGGTGTATAGGTAAGAGTCAAATGTGGCTTGTTGGACTAATGTGGGGTGTTCTTTCCTCCTGAGAAGGCCACACTGACAGTTGGGACACCATAATTGAATAGAAAGGGCAAAGGGGGAAAGTAAAGAGGGGAAGTGAGCTTAAATATCAGCACTATTAATTATAAAATGAGATTACCTCAGTTGCTTAAAAATTATTACAGATGTAGCTAGAGAGATGACCCATAGTTAGATAGTGCCAACTGCTCTTATACTGTAAAGGGGTTCAGTTCCTAACACCCACATGGCAGCTCTGTTAACTCCAGTCCCAGGGTTCTTGTGGCTCTCACTGGCAATGCACTGACATGGTTCACAGATACATGCTAGTAAATCACCTGTTCATAAAATAAAAGCAAAGGATGTCTTTTTTTCTTTTCTTTTTTAAAATGATGTTGGGAAAGCCAACATTAACATGGCCATGCTCATTCTTTTACCAAGTGATGATTTTTGTTTTTTGGGTTTTTTTTTTTCAATTTTTTAATTTAAATTAGGAACAATCTTATTTTGCATATTAATCCCAGTCCCCTCTCTCCTCCTATGCCCTCCACCTAACCCCCATCCCATTCCCCTTCTGCTCCCCAGGGAGGGTGAGGCCTTCCATAGAGGATCAGATCATCAAAGTCTGTCACATCATTTGGGGCAGGGCCTAGGCCCTCCCCCATGTATCTAGGCTGAAAGAGTATCCCTCCATAGGGAATGGGCAAAGTCCATTTGTACAGTAGGGATAAATACTGTTCCACTACCAGGTACATGTATCCTATTGCCAAGTGTTATACCTAGCACTAGAAAATCAGCCTTCAATGTTTGAATGATTGTCTGATTCAAAAAAGGAGAGATGTTACCTTAAAACTGAGGCATGTTCAGTCACTGTATGATAAATATTAGGAGCAAGAAAAATATTAATGATGTTTCCTACTGTAGAATTCTTTGTTATTCAAAAGTATTCAACAGATTACTATGGCTGAATGAATTAATAAATGCATAGGTGCATATGAGAATCAATGGAAAGAAACTGTACTACTGCACTTGTCTGTGCATCTATTTCTTGGTCTGAATTTGATGACTTGTGTTTGCCAGTCTTTATCTCCACAGAATTTTCATTTCAGAAAGAAAATGAAACTTTCAATATATAGTTAGAATTAGAAGGAAGACAGAAAGGCATAGTTTCCATGTAATTAAATAAAAGTTCTTACAGTATAAAACTATTGTCATAGAGTCTGTAGGAGACAGGAGTAGCTAAGGGTGTGTGAGTGTGAAAGAAAGAAAGTGAATGGTTACACACACACACACACACACACACACACACACACACACACACACTGCAGTCCTTGCTATAGTAGGCTTCATCTCAGTGCCATCCTGAAAGCAAAGATGCTTCATAAAAGAACACCTATGAACTATGTACAAGACAATTTTAGCTTTGCATCCCATGTAACCTTCAGTCATTCTCTTTTCTACTAAACATAATGTCAGTTTACTTCTTCTTTCCTTTTTTTTTTTTTCTTTCTGTTTCTCTATCCTAAATTCCTGCCATGGGCACAATGTGAAAACCAGTTATAAAGTGTCACCGTCACGTCCATAGACATTATAAGGCAGGGAAAACCTTTGAAAGGTGTGATGTGATTTTTTTCACCTCAATTCTTATCTCCATGTCTTAGGGGATATACTCCTGGAAAAGAATCTATATTTCTCAGTCTTATTTGAGACTTAATGAGCTGTCACAGAAAAGCAATGGTGACAAACTTTGTCACAAAAAGATTTCTAATGAAATTAGAACAGGTGATCATAAGGAAAAAAGAACCCTATTGTAATGATAATAACAAATTCAAGTGTCATATTCAATATTTCTTGATGTTTTGAAGTCAAGATAAAATACCCCTTATTTATATAATTATATTTTCAATTTATTTGCTCATAACCACAGTTTTATAAAATATTTTATCTATGTAGATGCTTACAAAAAATGTGCTAGAATTTTTTTCCTTTCTTTATTTAAATTAGAAACAAGGTTGTTTTACATGTCAATTCCAGTTCCCTCACTCTCCCATCCTCCCCTATCACCTCCATCAAACCCCAGCCCATCCCTTTCTGCTCCCCAAGGAGGGTGAGGCATTCCATGGGGAGTCTTCAAAGTCTGTCATATCAATTGGGATAGGACCTAGGCATTGCCCCATATGTATAGGCTGAGAAAGTATGCCTCTATATGGGATGGGCTCCCAAAGTTGATTTGTATACTAGGGATAAATACTGATCCATTACTAGAGGCCTCATAGACTGCCCAGTCCTCCTAACACCCACATTCGGGGGGTCTGGGTTCCTATGCTGTTTTCCCAGATATCAGACTGGGGTGCATGAGCTCCTCCTTGTTTGGGTCAGCTGATTCTCCAGCTTGGTCTTGACCACTTCGCTTATCACTCTTCCCTCTCTGTAATTGGATTCTAGGAGTTTGGCTAGTGTTTAGCTGTGGGTGTCTGCTTCTGCTTCCATTGGCTACTAGATGACGACTCTAGGATGGCATATAAGGTAGTCGTCAATCTCATTATTGTGGAAGAGCATTAAAAGTAGCTTCTCCACTATTGCTTAGATTGTTAGTTGAGGTCATCTTGGTAGATCTCTGGGCATTTCCCTAGTGCCAGATTTCTCCTTAAATCTAGAATGCCTCCCTGTATTATGGTATCTCTTTTCTTGTTCTCCTCTATTCTTTCCCTGTCTCAATCTTCCTCTTCTCTCATGCCCACCTTTCCCCTCCTCTTTTCCCCTTTTCTTTCTCCTAACTCCCTCTCCCCCATAGAATTTTAAATTGTAACAAGATTTTTAAACCAACTTTTTTAAATTGAGACATATGCTTAAATATAAATTTGAACTCTGACAAGCAGATGTACTTGAAATAAAATAAAACTCATCTGAGCAGTTCTCAAAATTCTGCATTTCAAGATAGTTTGGGAAGGTACACTATTTCTATTTTAATGTAATAAAAACTTTGCTTATTGTCTTATAAGAGTTATCAGCACATATTTAAATATATACAGAAAATATACCACAGGTCATGTCTATTATAATTATAGATACAACCACTATACTATGGAGCATTGGTGCATAGGCTACCCTGATAGAATCTCTTCCTCCCCCTTTCTCTCTTTCCCTCCCTCTTTCTTCCTCTCTTCCCCCCTCTCCATTTCTCTCTCCTCCTTCTCTCTCTCTCCTTCCCTTCCTCCTTCTCTCCCTCCTTCTCTCCTCTCTCCCACCTTCTTTTCCATCTCCTCTTTTTTTCATTACTACTGCTGCTAACTGACCTGCTCCATGTCTCTATTTAAATATCATCAATACCTTATGGCATAAAGCAGTAATGAAATCTGGGCCATTGAATACACAAGGTTGGCACATACAGTGAACAGAACTTAGGACTTTAGTGTCTCTGAATTTGTGTATTTACTGCTTTGGGGAAAAAGAATACCTTGTTGACAGGCATGGATTGGTATGTCCTAACTCAGTGATTAATTATGGAACTCTCATGGGATAGGAAAGCTACTATTATTATTATTTTTGTTTACTCTTTGTTATTTTGTTTCTTTGAGAAAGCCCAGGCTATTCTAGACTGTCTCAAGCCTCTGCCTCCCCAGTGTTGGGGTTACAGGCATGAGCTATCATTTCTATGTTAGATCAGTGAATTACTATGATTCCTATATACAAATTGATATGTTGCCATATCCACACATATGCTATATGAATATAATATGTACGTGTGTGCATGAGTATGTGCTATGAATACATGTGCTATTCAAAACAATAAACATTTTTATAAGTCCAGAACTGAGACTTGAATTCTGAATTAATATTTGAGCAACATTGATTAACCTAGTAGATATTAAACTCAGGTGCTTAGTAGTGCCGTGCCCTAACCTCACATTAATAAAACAGTCTGAACCACAAGAAGGGAACTAGTCAAGTATAAACACTTAGCACTCCCGTACAGCTGGAACCTGTAATGGATGAATTCTTCTAGTAGCAAACAAAATACCATTGTGACACCTGAGATAGATAATTCTCATTCTCCATAACTGCCCAATGACATTTGATAGAGCTGTTGACTGGATGCTGGCTTATTTGGGGATTGTGATTGGTGACCTTACTGAATTCAATTGATAGATTCCAATAAAATCAGAACATGAACTTTCTGCTAAGCAATCATTGTTTCTAGCCGTATGCCTAACACTTGCTATTCTGTTCCCCAAGCATTGTGTGCTACAGAGGTTCTCACATACCACTAAGTTAAAGCTCTGTCCAGAGGACACAAGATTTAACAATAACTAGTACCCCCTCACCCTCTAAAAAGTCTTGGCTAACTGGCTGTTTCTGGCTCCATGCTATTCTGTTTGTGTTTGAATTTCTAATCAAGGATCATTGTGAAAACAATTTAAACTTGATCAATAACTCATGTCTAGATTAGTTTAAGGAAAAATAGCATTAGTAATATACTATCAGTTCTAGTTGTTTATTCTAAGGATATAATAAAAGATGACTCAACAGATTTCTAATTATGATTGAAGAACACAAATAAGTATCTCACTATTAGTTATGAAGACAGGAGTTAATAAGAAAGGTTCTGGATGTTGAATAGACTTTTACTAGTGGCTTGGTGGGAAGAAAATAGAGAGTATGTGATGGTATTGCTATTCAAATAGATTAAAAAACAGCAAAGATTCAATAATTCACTTTTTCCCCTGTGTGTCAAGAATGTGATTACATGTGTATGTTCAGAGATTACCTAGAAAAACAGTAAATTGCAAGACTGGTACAAGTAAGCCAATAGCTTTCTGGATTTATTTAAAAAACAACAGTAGGGGTTATAGAACCACCTCAATGGTTAAGAGCACATATTGCTCTTCCAGAGGACATGGAGCAATGCCCAGTACACATAGGTCAGCTTACAACTACCTGTAACTCCAGTTCCAGGGGGTCAAGGGCCTTCTTCTGACCCATGGGCACCAGGCACACACTTGGTAACATATGTATACATGTAGACAAATCCCTTACTTACATAAAATGGAAAATATCAAATCTTTAAAACGTGCTGAAATAAAGATTTTTATAATAGAACTTTCAAAATTAGATTTCTGGAGTTTATATTTTGCCATTGTTTTTCTGCGTGATCCCATATCAAACAATAAAATAGCTGTGTGTGTGTCTCCTTGTATATGTTAACTCTTTCTCTTAATGATTGATTGCAGTGGTGGTTTCTTTTTTTCCCACCTGTGGTACTTCTCACTCTGCCGTATTTTCACTTGTTTTAAATTTATTTTATCATGCATCTTTATAAGCTACATCAAATCAGTGGGTTGGAATGGGTGGATCCATGTGTGCATGTATGCATGCATGGATGCACAGTTGAAAAGATAGGCATCTGGACTAAGAGATTATTACAGTTTGCTGAAGATGTAGCTAGTCTCATTAGTTAGACATATAACTGTGGTAATGTTTTTTTATTTTTTCTGGCTCCATTTTCCTGATACAAAAAAATGAAGATCTTATAGGAATGTCTTCTAAAGTCAGTTTCAGGGAAAGAAAATCTGTGAATACTCAGAGAATCGTGATTTTCTCCCTTGACATTCTACATGCCAACAGTGACAGGATTTGGGAATCCTGCTGATTGACGCTATCCACTGCTGGCATGCTACGGTCATAAATTATGTTTTGGCCTCATTACCAATAAGGATTTTCGATTTAACCTGTGTAACTAATTAGTCCATTCAGTCTCAATAGCAGGGGTAGAGATTCATTTTAACACCATTAAAAGCCTCAATTTGCATTTGTAAACATCTGTCAGTATTTAATTTGGAAATAGCCTAAATCATTTCAAAAAGTGATTTGTCCAGACCCAAAGCAAGTAAAATGGAGAAACTGAACTACCCCATTCTCTTGTTTCCCTTATCACCTGTGCTTTGCCAACAGTAGTATTTGGAGGTCTTACACCCACACGTTCTGATCATTGAGAAAAGATTTTTGAGATGCCTTTCTGCATGCTTGAACTTTGGACTGTTGCTCCAAATGTGCTTTGAATAAAATTGAAAATGCAATGTGAGAATAAAACCAACAGTAGGTCAAAGAAATAATGAAAAGAGACGTGCTGTTTTATTTAAAGCCAATAATTTAGTTTCATGTTCTTACATCTCATTTTTTTCCTTGAAGGATTTATTGTGTTATATAAATTAGCTAAAACAAAACAAAAACAAACAAACAAACAAAAAACCAGCATTCCCTTTTAATTAGGTGAGAGTCCAATGTTCTCTCTCTTTTCCTTAAAATGTATTGCTTTGCAACATGATGTACATGTTCCTACATTTCCTGAGTTTTGCCTGTTAAGATAACTAGTGTCAAATGAACACAAAAATGAGTGTTAATGTACATAGATCTCTTTACCATGCTGGAGTTTCTCCACTCACTACCACTTTAACTATGCTGAAATCATTGCCTACATTTAAAGCAGCTGGAAAAAAATATTTGAAGAAAATTGAATAGCTTTCAAGTCTGTCTTTTCCCCAAGCAGAGAGATGATTTATGGTCACTTCTTTTTTGTAATTGCCTCAGGCATCAATTGGGAAAGAATATTAAAGAAATGTGAAAGCTGGCTATTTTTCAGGACTATAGGAGCTTTTCCCTGAATATTCATGAATGGCCAAGTTCACATATTCAGATTGGGTAGGTTGTTGTTGTTAGCTTGTACTTAAGTATGATGACACTTATACACTTATAACAGTAGCTCTTCCGTCATGTGTGTGTGTGTGTGTGTGTGTTTGTAATATTCAAGAGAATATACAATTGTAGTTTAGAACGATCATTAAAATTCAGGTTTTGGAATGAATGAAGTCTCTTGATTGCACACTTAGGAATTTGCTCTTTTTCTCACAAAGTGTGTTTGTTGTTCTTGTGAGTGCCTTTACTGACAGGGATTAGTGTTCCCCACAACCACATACCATGAAAATGACATCTAGAAATATTGTTGTTCTTAGCAGGAACATAAAATTTGTTCATTCACTCCCCATTTATCTTTGTAATGGCAAAGGTGCAAAGGTACTTGAGCAGTACTTTTTTTTTTTCAAGACAAGTAGCATATACACTGCAAATGATGGGGGTGGGGGAAGATTACCTGTGAAAAAGAGAGTGTCCCATTTCTAAACAATCAAGTGGTCTCCCCAGCATCCTTAACTATTGGGTGAATTGGGCTCATGGCTCCTGACTACATTTTCCCCAATTCTTACATGTATGTGTTCATGTGCAGAATGACTGTGTTTGTATCTTCCCCTGCTTATCAAGAATGTTGCAATAGTAAGTTATTGATTGCATGGTTGCATCTAAAATTCATCAAGAAAAATGGAAACTTCTCTCGTAACTGTTTTTAGTAAATTAATTTTGATTCACACAAAGAGTTTCCACGTTGGGTGAGGATAATAGCTTCCTGCTAAACACTGACACTAGGAAAAAGCTCACTCACAATCTGTTCTGAGATATAGTGGATTGATCGCCCTGAAGGACCCCTCATTCAATCTCATGATACTATATCACACATATGGGTTATGTCCTGCAGGATGGAGATGTGCTAAAAGACCATTGGGTCTTTGGGAAAACTCATGTTAATGAGATAAAGTACTGTTCACACCACAGGCTAGTACCTTTCTCTGTGAACATCTATGCTTCTAAGAAATCTGGCACTTTGGAATTCTTTCTGGAAAATAACACAGAGGTGGAGTGCATTAATCCAGAAACTCTTTTTAAGAAGAAGTAAGAGTAAACCAAAATGAACCCACATCCACGCATTTTTGAAAGATGGGTGTTAATTTCAAGGTGTATTACAAAGAGTCAACAAGGAAAAAGATTCTGCTTTATGAGCTAAACACTCTGAGTTTGAATGATTTTTAAGCCTTTATTTGTCATTAAAGTCTCTCCCTCCCTGTCTCCAGTTGTCTTAAATTTTGTTTCCAATATTTATCTCTGACAACCCTGTGGCTCTGTAATGACTTTAGCCCATGCCATGTTATTCCAATCCCTGTTAAAGGACAACATCAGTTTGCTTTCAAGCATCTCCTGAACAGCCTGAATCTCCTGAACATTCTGCAAACTTGATTTTCAACATGGATTTGGTCTGTTTTACATTAGCATCAGCCCAATCTGATGTAAACCTTGCAAATTCCATGCAATAACTTCTCTGAGTTTATTACTGCACGTCAGTGGCAGTAAAGCACAACCTTTGATGTTTGACTCTGTGTTGATTATGTGACTAACTGCTAGGATTTACACACTCTGATTTTTATTACTTACAGTTATCTTTTTGGCTGTAAGTGCAGTGAAACAACTATAATGTCATAGAGGAAATGGTCACCTTTCCCCAGTCCACTCTGCACACAGGTTAATGAAACCTTGACAATGAAAAGGACAATGAGAAAACAGTATCTACTATCTAAAAATGGCATTTGAGTATACAATTTTAAAAGCTGAAAAATATCTTAAATGAACTCATTTGCTTCATTCTGCACCTAAAATAGCACATTCTTAATTTTCTCTCTAATCTGTGTTTCCCAGTGAGGACAAGCTACATCACAAAGATTTATGAAACTACCTGTTCACAAATGCGAAAAAAAAATATATGGCTGTTCTGCTTCAGGATGCCAAGCATAACAAGCATAAGTACCGCATAAAGCCCACTGATGCATACATTGTAGCTCTCCAGGGCTGTAATCAATCTCACATCATCTTTTTCTGCCAGGTTGTTTTAAACATCTGTGCACTCCTATATGCAGTGTCTCATTGTAGCTGAATGGTCGGATATCTGCCAATTGTTGATCACTGTTTCTATGTCCACATGTACAATAAGTTGTAATCAAGATCTGCTATACATGGAGGTATTTCTGTAAGAGGTCTAAACTATGTTCGCGAATATAAACTATGTGTCTGTGTCTCGAGGAAGGGAAATAATGAATTTGGTTTCTCAACCTGTAATATAAACACAAACAGCATTTCACTTGTAAATGAGACAGAGAAGACCTCTAGGACATGTTCAATTAACCTACCTACTATGATTCCCTTGCAGACCACAGATGATATCCTTGTGGCTTCGGCAGAATGTCCCAGCGACGATGAGGACATTGACCCCTGTGAGCCGAGCTCAGGTGGGTTAGGTTAGTCAATTTTTTTTCTTACTTCCTTGCCTTTATTGTAGATCTTTGTTGCATGTTATATTCCTGAGAAGAGATTCCCACTTATATATCCAGTACTACCTTAGGCTACCTCGCTGTAAAATGTACATTATCAGATGGGATTTTAGTTTGACATGGGGAGGAGGTACATGTTGGTAATTTTGGAGGTGGAGGCAGGGGAATGAGGATTTCAAAGCCATCCTGGGCTACATAGTGAGGTGAAGTCCAGACTTTACTATAGGAGACTGTGATGTAAGTTATAGTAGGTCTTTAATAATAAGAGCCTGGAGTCAGATGTAGGGACAAATGCTGAGAGATCAGAGAGAAAAAGTAGCAAGCCAAAGTCACCTTTACCTCACTAGCTTCCCAGAAGAAAAGAGAGCAAGTTCCTGTTTCCTCCCAGCCATATCACGTTATTCCTTTCTCCACCCAACCATATCACTTCCTGTCTGTCTGTACAGACCTCCAGACCTCTATGGTTAACTAGTGGCAAGCTCCACCCTCTGATCTTTAGACAAGCTTGATTTGTACAAACAAGATAGCACTACAGTTGACTCTGTCTCAAAATATTAAAACCCAACCAAAAAAATGACAAACAAAATATTATCCAATGGGTCTTTGCCTTTTAGTTGTGTAAATTTCCTCACTTTAAAGAAAACATTAAAAACCCAAACCACCAAGAATAGATGTTTTTGAGGAAATAGTAGAGAGGAGAGTTGCACAAATGAGCTACTTACTGTGCACATTCCAGTAGCCCACAATCATTTTTATATACACTTTATAATGGACTTTTCCTATGATCACTTGTAGTATAACAGGAAAGCTAACAATTTAAAGTAAATTGTGAAAAATCATTTGGTCTTTGTACTGAAAAACATTCCCATGATTCAGTCTGCCTGAAAACTATCTTAAGTGATATATTTCTGAATTTTGGAAGTTACAGCATTGTAGCAATGGCAAAACAGCCATTTAAACTTGGCGGGTTTAAAAAGAAAGATTTGAGTCTTGCTGTGTTTCACCAAAGTTCAAGCTGCATTTTACTCACAGATGAAGCCTAAATTTCTCCTTCTTTACGGCATGTTTGCATCTCATCTGATGAGGGTGGTGTACTCTTGTTTCTATACAGCCCTTATGCTATTAAATGGAGACAATGGACTCTGAAAAGGAATGAAGCACAGTCCATGTTGTGTTCCCCACCAAATATTCACAATTCTAAATGCATGCCCATTAGTGCTATCTTGAATTCCTAGTGTGTACTAACAAAATGACTGCAGGAGATATGATCTGCCCACTAGCTATTAGCTCATCATTTTCATAGATCTTACACAGAAAAAAATTGTCTCAATAAAATGAGTAATTTGTATTCCTACAAAGAAATTTATACCACTGGAAAGTTAGTCTACTCTTTCTCACTTTTAAATATGAACTATTTGAGGATGCATTGGCTGTATCTCTTTTTGAGCACATTTACATGGCTATCACTACCATCTGTAAGCACATAGGAGTAGCTGTCAGTGAAGAGGAATGTAGCCCAGCACAGTCTCAGCTTATGCTGGGGATGGCTTGGGCTGCTTCAACCCTCCTTCTCAGCTGGTCAGCTTCCATTAGGACTCTGAACTCCAGAATAGTCTATCACATGTAACTCTTCCATCTCTGGTGAACGTTTTCTGGACTCTAACTCCTTGATATCTTATCAGATTCTCATGGTTGTACTATCGGGCCTTGATTATGGGCCCCACAGTCAAGGTCCTGCCATTAATTTGTTTTTTTACTAATTTTTTAAATTATTTTTTTTATTAATTTAATTTTTATATTCCAATCCCAGTACCCCCTCCCTCCTCTCCTCTTGCTCCCCCCACCCCATCTCCCATCTGCTCCTCAGAGAAGGTAAGGCCTCCCCTAGGAAGTTTACTAAGTCTGCCCCATCATCTCATTGAGGCAGGAATGTCCTGTCATTATTTTAATAAATGTTCTCACTGCCCTTTCTATGCTAGTTAAAAACTTTAGGACATCATCATCACTATTATCATTTCTCCCACCTCTGAATCAATCTTCTACTATGGGTTATTCCAACAACAAACAAACTCTGAATTTTGTGAGTTTGTAAGAGTTTGAATTTTGTTTTCATAATTTCGAAGGCAGTCATCTTTTTCAGCATTTATGCATTATTCCAATGCTAATGAGAACTGCATGAGTGCCGACTAATTGTGGTGCTTGATGGTTTTCCTCTGGCCAAATCCCTCCTCTACTAAGCATCAGAGATCGTCCTCTTTAGACAGAGTCCTTACCTTAAGTGCCCAGTAAATCCAGTGTGAGGACTTTAATTGCACTTGAAATTGTCACTTTGTCTTTTTTCTTGAGCAAAATTCTCTAATTACTCTAGCACTGCCTGCAGGTCCTATTAAACACTCCTTAGAAACTAGTCCATGGTCTCTGTGTTTGTCTGGGAGCAGGGGATCTATGAACAGGATGATGGGTTGAAGAGGAAAAAAAATGGAGTACTGGAAAGAGTAAGATAGACTTTCTTTTTCCCCTCCTTGTTTAACTTGAAAAATGTATATGTGTGTGTTTCTGATTTTATGCACACAGGTGTTAACCCTGGGGAACACCTGAGGCAGCAAATCCCCTTGGAGCTGCCTTTGTGGGTGCTAGGTACTGAACTTGGGTCTTTTATAAGAGCAGTTTTCATGTAACTAACCACTGTGCCATCCTCCAGCCCTTCCTTCCTTTCATTCACTTGACTCTTATTGTTTTGTTAAATGCCCAAAGCAACAAGAAGCACATTGTCGATAGCTGTGTTCCAGATGGTCTAGTTGTCCTCTCTTCTTAATGAATTTATGATTATCTAAATTTATTTGGGAACCTACCTACTACTAACTTGCTGATGTATAGCTGTATCCTCAACCCTAAGACAGCAGTGTGAATCAGAAACCTCCAAGAATGTATCCCTCCATGAAGCATTTATTTATATAAGTACATACATTTATATATGTTTCTAATACACTGTCTGCTGCCAAAAATACAAGATGCAGACCTACTGATTCTGTTCAGTAATAACCATTTTAAGCTGTTTGTGTGTGTGTGTGTGTGTGTGTGTGTGTGTGTGTGTGTATCTGTGTGCGTATGAGAGAGAGACTGACTTTGTGTGTGTATGTGTGACTGTGTCTTTGTGTGTGCCTGTGAGGTTGTGTGTGTGCGCGCGCATGTGCGCATGTCCATGAAGGCCAGAGGAAAGGAGTAGGTCCCTGCTCCATACTGTGTCACTCTGTGCCTTATTCCTTTGAGATAAGTTACCTCACTGAACCTGGAGCTTGTGGTGCATGTAGTGTAGTCTAGGCTGGCTGGTTAAGTAGTTCCCAGGATCTGCCTGACTCCGTTTCCCCAAAATTGAGGGTACAGGTATGCAAGATCATTTTATACTTTAATTTATTGTTTTCTGAAACAGGGTCTTACTATATAACCCAGGCTATTCTGGAACTTGTTTAGACCAGGCTGTCCTAGAATTCTACCTCTGGAGTCCTGGGATTAAAGGTGTGAATCACCACACCCAGTGATCACAGCCTTTTTTTTTTTTTTTTTTTTTCCATGTGGCTACTGGGATTTGACCTGGGATCCTCATGCTTGCACAGCAAGTTCTCTTACCCAAATTGAGACATCTCCCCTGCTCCCACTTACATGCTCTTGCACAAGCCTGGTGCATTTAACTTGCTATCTTGCATTGTTTCCTCCCTTATTCCTTAGCTTCCTGCTCATCAAATCAATTCTAGTTAGAGTAGACAGATACTTTAAAGCAGATACTACCACATCTGTGGGATCATTGGCTACTGGCTGTTCTGATGACCTTTCCTATCCTACTGACTGTAGTGGTCCATCAAGAGCTTCTCTTTTTATATTGCATTTTATAAATGAAATCTTTCAGATATTGGCTTTCCTATTAAAGTCTCTGATTTCCTCCCAGGCTCTTCTTTAATGTTTCTTGTAATATTGTGCCCTTAGAAAAATGATATGATTTGTATAATAGCATTAATTAAAATTCTCAGTCCATGTAGTTTCTCTTCTTTCCAGCTATTATTTAAGAGAGAAAGTCTATTTTCTTGACCTTGTTCGAATCTAAATATTCTTTCCCTTTGAGATTCTGCTTCTACAGGCTTTTGTTCATAATTGCACCATATCCTTACATATCTTTTCCAGTTGTCTCTATATTAACAGAAGATTATATTGGTAAGAGTTGGGTTTGCTCTCATTAGACTTGGGTTATTGTTAGACATAGCCAGTTAAAAATTGTTTCACATATAAGCAACTCAGACTTTGGCAAACCAGGCCTTTAGAATACCAACAGGTGAAGAGAAATATTTAGAGATACATTTGTGTTCAATTCACATCAGTCCCTTCCCTAAGCTGGTGAAAACAGCTATGTGTCAAGAAGTCCACTCACTTTTTCTGGCTATTTCACTCTACCTGAATATTTAAGTATGAAAATCTGTAATCACGAAGTCCACTACCCACTTGTCATATACACACACCTTCAAAAAAAAAAAAGAAAAATAGTTTTCACTGGAATTATGTCACCTTTGATATTTGGATGTCTTTCTTCCTAAAGATGCTGAAAAATAAACATGGAAAGAAAGCAATCTAGTCTCCTCTTGAACACTGGCAAATTATACCTTTCATTAAGGGTTGCATAGATTTGGATTGCTATGCGTCTCCACTCAGGACTCTTAATGGAGAGGGAGTTGTGTATTTAGTTATTCATTTCATCATTGTTCAAATATTGCAGAGTCATCATATGCATCCACTCCTGTGCCAGCCCTGGAAGAAAAAAAACACAGTGTATACCTTCACCACGCTCCCCTCCCTTCCCTACCCCACACCTAGCCACCAGGGTTATTTTTCATTCTATCTTAGAAGACTCCCTACATTTGGTGCTTTAAACATTTTTTTTCTCCTAATTTTCAAGTCCTTCTTCTCAGACATTAAAATATCACTCGATTATTAGTGGCATTTCCAGTATTGAAGTGAATGTATCTAAGGTAATTATTCCATGCCTCAGATAAACTGGGACACAAATGGCAGCTTTGTTATTCCTTTCCAATTCATCTCTATAAAAGTAATATCCGAGCTATTTTTTTTCCTTTTACATAACACCGTTACTTTTTTGGTGCTGAAAATTGATGGGCAGCTGATGAGACCACTCAGGCCCCCTGCTGGGAAGAGCGCATGTTGAAACTAGATCAGGGACACCCCCTGAGTGGGAACACATGGAACTCAATTACAGTTGATTCCAGCCACATGGTCCTACGTGGTTAGAATTGGATGACAGCTCCACACAGGGACAGTCAGGGTTTTAGGATACAAAGAGGCCGGGTTATGCGGGACAGCTAACCAATCCCATCTCCACAGGTAGGAGCTTCACACTCCCACTGGTCACAGGCCATCACTGTCCAAATATGTCCTTTTTATGCTATACAAACACTGACAGATGGATGACATTCAACTTGTGTTTCCTTTGAAACAAACAAACAGAAAACCACTTGCACCTACTGTGCTTTTCCCTCACACAAGACATGCTGTTTGGAATGGATGGATAGCAGGTGGGAAGTATTTTGAAGAACAATGATTTGTTCTAATATGTGTTTTTGAATGCTCCCTGGAGCTATTATTTTTATTATACTATAGGTACATAAGCATTCATGCTACCTATGTCTCTTTTACAAAATAAATGTTTGAAAACAGGGTTTCTTTGACACTACTTATTTTGGATTTTCTTAGTTAACTGATGGAATGTCAACACAGCACTCACCTAAATTCTCAGATAGTATCCCTCTGTCTCAGTTTTATGCCTTGTCTTGTGCCCTTGGTTTCCATGCTGATATTAAAACACTCAAAGAAAACAATGACCTTTTTTTGGTGTCTAAGTTTCCTAGTGAAGAACTCCGATTATTCTTGCCTCCCAGTAAAAACAAATTCAGCTTCCTCATTCCTCCAATGTATCTAGAAAATCCTCTTATATTTACAATGGTGAGGATAGTATGTCAAATCTCTTCGTACTTAAAGGTGAATAGCTGATTAAGTGGGAAACTTTTCAACTACATAAACCATTGTTGCACTAGAAAAAAAGAAAAGCTCTTTGAATAATGAGATTAGTCCTCATCAATCTCTCTATATATGTTCTCTCTCTCTCTCTCTCTCTCTCTCTCTCTCTCTGTGTGTGTGTGTGTGTGTGTGTGTGTGTGTGTGTATGCCCTCTCAGTGATCTCTCTCCTTGTGTTCCTTCTCTCTCTTGCTGTGTGTGTGTGTTGTCTTAGGTAATGGAGGTGAACACTCAGCCCAGCCACTGTAAACATACTTTGCTTGCACATGGGTTACATTTCATGGATCAAAGCTCATGTGTATGAATGAGTAATGACAGATAACAAGTACCTTTTAGATTTAGTAAAGACAGATCCTATGTCATTATTGCTTTTAGTCCTTACAAACATTTTCCTGTTTCTCATTTTAACGAATCCATCAAGTGTTTCATAGCTGCATGAGATTCAGAGAGATCCTTACTGAAATAATACTTCAGCTCTCACTATTCTACCTGACAGAAAGTGGACTTGTGGTTTCTTGAAACTGAGGTTGTTCCTCTAAAATTTAGGAACCTCACAAATACAGAATTAGCTTTCAAGATGTTCATTTAGATAATTCGCTGGAATAAATTTAAGTCTGATGGCAAAAGGTCCTTCACATGTATTACTATTCATTAGAGAAAATTTGCTACAATTACTATGCAATTTTGAGTGGTTTTCCAGTGTGCTATTTTGAGCAAAAGATGAAAGAATTTCTAGTGCACTGATCCCATTAACCATTAGGAATAAAAATATGTATATTGAACAAGCTGCATCTTTTCATTAAATAAGTAATCTCAATCATTTAAAGGAATATATCATTTATTAGACCATATTTTTGAGACTGATTTAGAAGACAATTTTGTTCTTCATTTAAATTTGGGTTATTTATTATGCAGTTATTCAAAAGTGAGTCTAATTAGACAATAATAGCCAACATATTGCTATTAAAATGGAGGACTTTGAGCTACAACCAGAAAAACAGCATAAGGAACATTCCATTTTCAGGAAGATGGAGCATCTCCTGGGTATCCGGGCTGGGTCAGCATTGAGGCCCAGTCATCATGCAGGAGGGGTGGCTGAAGTTTGGCACTGACATGCTATTAGCATGCAATATTCTGGCTTGGAGCTTTTTTTTTTTTTTCTTGACCTTTTTGTTGCCATATATAAATTTAATTCAATTCCCCAAAATACTGGATAAAAGCTAATAGAATATAGCCATAAGAGAAGAAAGGCACATATTCTTAATCTTCCCTCTTCCCTCCTCTTTCCCTCCCTCCTTCCCTGTCTTTCCCTGCCCCTCCCCCTCTCTTCCCTGGGCAGTGGATCAGACTACTGCCCTCTTAGGCTTGGCAACTGCTCTCTACTTCAGAGCTGCAACCCCACCCCTTATCAGTCTTTACCTTTCTAAACTGATATGCTGGAATGAAAATTTACATTGAAGGAAGTTCAATTGCAGGGAAAATTTATTCCAAATTATTGTGATAAGAGAGCGGGGTTATTAATCTACCTGCATTCAGAGTTCATGGGGAGGAGGAAGCAAAGAGGTAGAGTTTTTAAGAGAAGGGACAGAAGAAGGGGTGATTGCTTTGAGCCAATGCCTTCAAGCAGAGGAACCGCCCCCCCCCTCTTAATTAGGTTCAACTATGGGGTTGACCCCTCTTCCTAGAAGAAACTGGAGAGTGAGAGTATTATATCCCTGATGTTTACATTTCAAAGGAATGGTTCCCAGGTCCTCATTTTTTTTGTTTGTTTGTGGTTTTTTGTTTGTTTGTTTGTGCTTTGATTTTTTTTCCAGACAGGGTTTCTCTGTGCAGCTTTGTTACCAGGCTGACCTTGAACTCATAGAGATCTGTGTGCCTCTGTCTTCCCAGTGCTGGGATGAAAGGCCACCACCTGTGTTTAACTAAATAGGAGTCTTGAAACTTGAAAGAGACTTTAAAAATATTTACTTATCACACAGAAAAAGTATTTAGAATTACAAGGGAAAGAAATGTTAGAAAGGCAGAGAGCAGGAAAAAGCCCGTCTGTTGATGAGTCAGCCTACTGCTCCGGTTTGCCTTCACCTACATCAAATCAGTGTCAACATCAATACGAATGTCATCTAAAAATTTTGAGAGTCTCACCTAGGGTAGACACCTTACCAGACAAATTAGGGTCCCCTCTCAGGTTCTTAGTCACGTTAATAGAAGAAGCATGAGGAGGAGAAAGCCCAGCCGTAATTTTCTTAGAATTTAAAAGAAAAGCCCAGGGCAGGCAAACTTTCTATGAGAGGAAGACAAAGACAAGGGAGAAGAAAGTGTTTTTTAGTTAGACATGGGTTTGGCAAGCAGTCAGCCAAAAGGAAAAGGGGGCTTAGGGTGGTTGTGGGGAGTTTCAGTACCATGCAAAGCTTAAGTAAGCTTGGCCAACTTTGGAAAGAGACAGAAAAGAAGGTCGGGGAAAAAAGGAAGGGAGCAGGGGCTGGGTAGCGCTTTCAGAAAAGCAGGTAGACTTAAACCAACCACACAGCAGCAGGCCCAGAAGTACCTGGACAGAGGACAGAAAGGGGATTCTAGGAAGGGAAAGTACATAATCTCATTCAAGAGACAAATATTCCTCCCTCTCTTTACCACACCACGCACTGCAAGTACATCTGCCTTCTTGGGAGTGGGTCATCCCTTGGCCAGGTATAGACCTGCCTAACTGAATGAATTCTTAATGGAGGAAAAGGTGACCTGTTTTTTGCCTGCAAACAGATTCCATTCCTTAGGCTAGGAGATGCTGCACTGACATTGAGAGGCAGGGGGCAAGGGAACAAAACTCCAATAGGGCTTTGGTCTGTTCCCCAGTGTGAACCTGTATTGACCTTTCTGTAATATTTGGATTTTGTCTTTTAATATAATAACACATATGGACTTTGGTTATACTTCATTAAGTCCTGGACAGCACTTTTAACATTTGTAATATGAAATGGGATGCTTTAGTCATGCGGACTAGTTATAATCACAGAAGTCCTCTGAGATGCAGCCCTTTCCTACTTTGGAGAAGGCTATTTGGTATTTTTAGTGCTCAACGTCTCAGTCCATATGAATGAGTAGAATGAATAGAGTTATTGTGAGGTTGGTAACAAAGAAGAAGGCCACAAGTTGCACGTACCTGGGGGTTTAATAAGTAACAGTGATGATGGAGTGTAATGAATAACCATGATGAATACAAGAGCAGTGAGAGGAGGCAGCCACTGCTCCTGGCATTGGGTTGTAAGCAGATGCCTTATTCTGCTCCCTAGGAAGATTCCTGAATCTGCTACACAGATTGCTCTGAATGGAAAGGGCATGGCCCTTTCAGTATTAGAGAAAATGGGCTCCATTAAAATGTTTCATTTAGGGCTGAAAATGTAGCTCAGTTGGCAGTGTACTTACTTAGCATGTATGAGCCCCTAGGTTCAACTCCTAACAGTCCATAATCGGGTTTGGTAGGGAACATCTATGATCCCAGCACTCAGGTGGTAGAGTCAGGAGAATCAGTCAAGATCAACCTCTACTACATAGCAAATTCAAGCCAGCAAACTTTGCATGAGACACTACCAAAAGACAGAAAAAGTCTCAACTAACACATGATTAGTTGCTTGTATGATTAACATATACACATACTATCTTGCCACAGTTGGTTAAACTTGAAAATAATATATACACATATATTTGTGTGTCTCTATATATGTATACTATACATACATATATATGCTGATACAGTGTCATATACACTGAACAATATTATACATTCACTAAGGGCTGCAGAATACATTTTAAGCAGCCTATATATGTCCAGCATCAAACATCAGCAACTTGTTTTATATCAGAATTTTATTGGAAAATGCTAACATGCCACAAAGTCTTTCTATAGTACAGCACATATCCCCATTGTGCTTTGAAAGGACAAAATACCATACATCGCCACACTCTTAAAAACTCACCAGCCATGAGAAGAGAAATGTATGTATTCAGAAATATATATATATATATATATATATATATATATATATATATATATAGTCTAAGTCTATCTCTCATGAAAACCTGACGCCTTGGAAGAATGAAGCTGTGTTCTATTGTAATTTGTGCCAAATCCCTATTTTGATGATAAAGTTGGTTTCCTGTGGAGTTTTCCTGGTACCTTATTAATTCCATTTCCTCAAATGGTATGAAGGGTGAGCTAGCATATTCTGAATTCCACTCCATGGGGTATGCTGCCTCCAAGAAGAACCAATATGCTTTCTTGTCATCAGCTCATATGTTCCAAGGAGCAGCAAATGTTACATTTGGCACTAGTTTTCCGGTCTCCTCCCCACACACTGACATGTTAAAGAGGTCACTGTCATCCTCATTAGATTCTCACTAAGTCACACACTGTTATACAAGCCTCGCAATGGTAACAAAACAAGAAAGGCATTAATGAATTATCCAGATTTAAAAAAAAAAGATACCTTAAAGATACCAGTACAACAATCAAACACATTTAAAACTAATAATAAATTTTTTTGTTTGTTTGTGTTTAAGAAGAAAGACAAGAATGAATTGGCTCCATCTGGAAATGTTATAACCTTTTGTTGCATCTACTGAACTTAGGAAGTCTGGTATGTGAATTCAAATCCAAGGTCATCACTCTGATGTGCCAGAAAAAGCAGATCATTGCACCCATGCACCTGAACTTTAACACCTGCAGAACAACACTGTTGATATTAAACATAATGCCAAAACTGTGCTGATAACAATAAGACCAGGACTATGGAGTGCTCAGTGTAGTGTGCTACACATAAACCTTGATAGAAAATAGCTATTATTAATACTAGCAAATAAGAAGTAAATCATATACCCAACAGAAATAAATCTACTTCCCCAAGCTGAAGGAAACAGTAGTAGTTGGCTTTTCAGGGTCTAGAAAGGTGTTTTTACAAAGTGATTCTGAAGTTCACCGCTGTACAGTTTGTTTGAGAACCACTACAACTGAAAAAGAAAAGATATACATTTACCATTGGCATGCCTGTTCTACTGAAATGAGCAAAGAGTATACATCTCAAGATATTTTTATTTGGGGAATTAAAAAATACAGACACATTTTTTTCTGCTTGTTCTTCTTCCTAAGACATTCAGGATGCTCAGTGCAGCACAACTCACTGGTCATCCCACCCATACAAGATCTGACCCCAGCCACTCTGATGGGTGGCTTGTCTGCCATATTTTCCCAGTCTAATCCTAACAGGCTCCCTTCTAGTAGGCTCAGAGGGGGAGGTATCTAATCTTTCACCTTGGCTATTATACTGAAAAGAGAATATCATCATTTCCTAATGAAAGAAAATTGAGTTGACAGTATAATATAATATTATAAAGAATGCTCCCCCCTAGAGGAATACACCTAGTTCTAGATCAGGAGGCCTTCACTCTACCCCAATACCCACCCAGAAAGCCTGGGGCTTCGAAGGACATTCTGCAGACACCCCAGGCAGAGAGTGGGACACCTCAGACTCAGAATGCACTCACAGCAGCAACTTCTTCCTGGACTTCACTCAGACCCATCATTTCAAAGCAAAAGAGGCAAGAAGAAAAGTTTCTAAAAGAAACTCTAAAACCTAATGAAAAGAGTTCTTTTAAGAGAGTAAACCACCTCAGCTATCATAATAAAAATTTGAAAGGTAGAGAAATGTAATTCACTCCAACAACAACAGCCAGAGAGCACTCCATTAAAGAAAGGTTTCTCAGATAAACAGAAACACGATTCATATGCAGTGCCACCATTAATGGTCTGAAACAACATGGCCAACAACATGGCCAAGATATAGAGGCCATTTTTTTTTTTTTTTTTTTTTTTTTTTTTTTGCCACCTGACTTCATAAAGCCTCTGTTCATGAAAGGGAAGTACTCAAACACAACTGTCGCCTCAGAGACAATGTCCCAGGTCATCCCTGCTTCAGCCAACTGAACCATGGAGGATGGGCTATACTACAGATTGTCTAACTGTTGGGACAGCTGCTGGCTCAGTTGCTTTTGTAAGGAAGATGCGGAGAAAATAATTAGGTCATCATGTTTTTAATCAGAATCTTTGATCATTTCATAACAGTTGATCAACTGTTATTCTGCCTGCTCTGAACTTCAAGGTGACCCTTGATGGCATACAATTCAAGGGTCACCATTTTGTTCTGAGGAAGAAGTGTTGGACAAGAGTAACGAGTTGTCCACCACTGCTTTCACAAGTTAGGCAAAGTTTCTGAATTAGAAAATAATGCTTAACCCAGCTTTATCTTGCTCACTTGGCAGTATATATGGACCATTTGGTGGGTATGCAGAGTTGCAGCAGCAAAGGGCAGGGAGACCACAAGAGATGAAGATGGCTGTGACTAGGGGAGACAGAAACACACAGCTGCTTAGGGCAGGTGCTTACTGTTCGATGCTGTTCAGTGTAACACATCGCTCAAGTAGAAAATGACAACAGATTACTCTGCAATCATGAGTGTGGATGCATTAAACAGAAGAAAATGGAATAGTTGCAGACTTTAGGCCTAAGAAGCCTAAATTACATAAGCTCTTTGAGGCTGTTTCATTCCCTTTAACACCCATTGCCATGAAGCTATGGCATGTGGGGAATAAATCCGATAATATATACATAGAACACAGCAGAGAGCCTTGTTAGCAATAACTAGGAGAGGCAATAGTTGTTTGCTTAGTAAAATAGGAAAGTAAATTCTGGTTTTACGGTGAATAAAGCATGATTGGTACTGCACTGAACATCAGTTAATGATTACGTAGTATCAGAAATTTCTACCATGGATAATATTTGGAAGGAAGTTAAGAAAGAGGCTTTTGCTACTACTGCCATATTTATGCAAAGTACACCTGAGTTTTGGGGAAACAGTCCATGGAATTTTCCAAAAGTCTGCCTTTACATATAAAAATCATGTAAAATGGGATGAGCAGTAGTGGTGCATGCCTTTAATCCCAGCACTTGGGGGGCAGAGGCAGGCCTCTGTGAGTTCTCTCAAACTCTGTGAGTTCAATGCCAGCCTGGTCTACAGAGCTAGTTCCAGGGTAGCTGGGGCTGTTACACAGAGAAAGCCTAACTCCAAAAACAAAACAAAACAAAAAGAAAAGAAAATTGTGGGAAACAAAAGTCAGTTATTAGCTTCTGTCAGGGAGCTGAGGGAAGTGTCACAATACCCATACATCCATGCATGTGAGATGGCATACCTCATGCTCTAGCAAGAATCCTGGTGTCCCCTCTACCTATAACCAGGTTCTGAACATGTCCCTGACTCCAGGCGTTGAGGTGATCCCTTGGTATTGCATGAGGTGGTCAATGCTTTCTAGGTCCATGACTTTCTGGGTGTTGTAGGAAGAGAAACTACTTCACTATGAAGAAGCAAAGAGCTTAGTAAGAAAGAGCATCATCAACAACTTAACACGCGGGGCCCTCTTACTTTGTCCTTCTGAACTGTAACCCATTTCATGGAAATGGTATTTAAACACTCCAGGCTCCTTGGCTTGGAAATATGTGTTCCACTGCTGTTTCTGTGGCTTTTTCTCTGCCAGACGGTTGAGGGAGGTCAGTCAGATGAGTGTCTACTTTAGCACTCTCATCCCAGCATTAAGAAGACTGAGAAGGACTCTTAAAACTTATACAACTTGGGGCTGGAGAGATGGCTCAGGGGTTAAGAGCACTGACTGTTCTTCCAGAGGACCCAGGTTCAATTCCCAGCAGCCATATGGCAGCTCACACCTGTCTGTAACTTCAAGATCTAACCCTCTCACACAGACATGCACACGGGCAAAATACTAACGTACATAAAGTGAAAATAACTAAATTAAAAAAAACAAACCTTCCACAACAGCTCTGCTGAACAACAGGACTCACAGTTAGCTATCAACTATTTATTCATAGCCATCTGGATTACTGTCCCCTGCTGTAACAGTAAATGAGGAACCCAAATGATGAAATGAACACTACTAATTTGGCTAACTTTGAATAACTGAGTGACTTCAGGCACTAAGATTAAGCAATGCCTTATCAGGGATTATAGAAAAAGCAATGTGATATTTTCATTAAAGCATATTGATCCCAATTTTTCCAGTTTTCCTCTTTCTTGTTAGGTAGTATGGGAAGTTGAGGTTGTGGATATATAGAGGTAAAAATATACCTTTCTACAAAGATTCATTTACTATTATAGAGTATGTATGCATGTGTGCATAAACATATGTGTGGTCATGTGCATGCCCCAGCACACATATTGAAGTCAAAGGACAGCCTTGTGGATTTGGTTCTTTCCTTCCCTTTACATGGGTTTGTGGCTTCCAGGGATTAAACTTGGGTCATCAGGTTTATACAACCAACACTTTACCTGATAAACCATCTGGCAAACCCTAACCATAAATCTTATTCAAAAGGATTCAGTACTTGTTATTGAAGTGCTCAAGAGGTTGAAGCAAAAGGATCATGACTTCAGGGGCAGTCTGAGCTATGTAATGAGTTCTAGGTCAGTGTGAGCCTGGGTCTCAAACATGTATGCATACATATTTACATACACACATACACACACACACACAAACACACACACACACCGTGAGGATTCTCTCAGAAGTATATGGAAATCTACAACACTAGTACCAATGCTTTGCTCATTTGCTTAACAACTCCCCTCAAAACTTTGGAATGAATCACACTTGCTTAATGTTCATGCTACTTCACTCTTAAACGTTGACTAACTCACATCAATCTCTTCGCATAATCCATTAGGATACACATCCTTCTCAGTAGGTGTGCTCAATCTGTCATTAGAGTTGGAAGGTAGAGAAATTGCTAAGAAACAGTGACAGGAAACTATCATCAAAGATAATCTAGTCTGAAATTGAATGAAATCTAACAGAAATGTAACATTTCAGTAAAATTCCATCGCATATAGTGTCTGCACTATACCAAGCAATACATGCTTGAGATTATTTACTTTTTAGGTTCATAAATGTTCCTGGATTACATCCTGTAACAGTTGGAAATGTCAATGTTAGCACCCCAGAGCTTTTCTCATCTCCAGTGGCCTGTGCACATTCTTGCTATTCATCTGATGGTTTGTTTGACTTTCATCAATCGGTGCATGTTCCTTTGTATGTTAGAAGTATTTATTCTTGCATTGTCACTAGGTCTGCAGATATTTTTTTTCTTCCCTTTCATTTGTATTAACTTGTTAGTGGTATTTGTCAGTTTATGTAAGGACTACATGCCAGTCTTTTGACTCATGGCTCATTTTGCTGTCCTCCATGTATACGAAAAGCTTTGTGTCCCCTTTCAAATAGCTTCTGTGTTTCCTAAACTCGCTGTTCTACAGCCTCTCTGGGTCAGTTCATTCTCTAAAAAGTAAACCCTTTCATCCCTCCAGATTATTCCACCCGTGTTGCTGCTACTTCAAAATCTCATATTTAAGTATGTATATTCACATGTGTGTGATCCAGGTGTGAGCACAAGTGTGCAGGTACCCACAGATGCCAGAAGAGATGTAGGATCCCATGGGACTGAAGTGAGGAGTGGTTGTGAGCTACAAAGGCTATTCATGCTCCTATGTTCTTAGCCATTGAACCATCTCTGCAGCCCCATTGTTGTTTCTTATTAGTAGACTCCTCTGGCTGTTTTGTTCTCTGAGTTCTGCTTTCTTTCCTTTTGAGACAGAGTTTCACTATGAGTGATCTGGAATTTGCTATACAGCTCAGGCTGGCACTGCCCACAGGGATTTCCAAGTGCTCAGAAACTTCTGTCCCACTCTTGCACAGCAGCTAGGGTTTTCTTCTGCCGCAACTGTCCAGCTTTTATGCCAGATATGACTTAAACTTTTTTTTTGTTGTTGTGTGTATACTTGCCTTAGCATATATCAAGTCTATGAGGGGATACATCAAGTATGCTTGGTTACCTATTATCCCAACCTGTCCCTGGAGCTTAACTACAGCTTACTCCATAACTGTGCTAAGAACAAGTGGGGAAATTCTTAGAGAAAATGTCATCAAAGATGAACAAACACCATGGTAGAATTTTCTTTTACACATGGGGACTTGGGACTAGAAGTAATGCTATGGCAATACCTGTCTCGGTAAGTAAATAAATGGCAAATTTGAGTAGGTAGCTGTGAGTGAACCACCAAGGAGCATGAGAAACTAGATTCACTTGTACATTAGCACACATTGTGATGCTTTCAAGGGTTTTTAGAAAACTAAATGGGTTAAATTACCATATGAAAATTCTGTAATTGCTGCAGGTGGCAAAGCTGTAGACATATAGTTTACAAGTAGAGCAGTCTATAAATGCCTTGATACTATGGCTTTGCCTAGATAAGAGGAAAAGGTTATGTTCTTGTGTGTATTCATCTTAAATGCAAAGAAATGCATAAAGGATGTAGTCTCTCACTGGCCTTTCTTTCTCATGAGAAGCCAATTGAGGCAGCACCCTACCTTAGAAGTGACTATCATACAGTCACACAATAAGTCCTATTCCTAGCATCTGTATTCATATAAAACCTGGGTTTCAAGAGAAGATAATAATCCTCTTCATCTCAAAGTGGTAGCCCCTGAACCTTCCCTTAAACACAGGCTTTGACAGTTAGAGAAGGAACAGAGAAAAGAAAATACTAGATATCCCATAGCCAATCAGATTGCAGCATATATTGGTTCCTCATTCTTACTGAACCCCCAACTCACTGAGGAAACACTAGGCACCCATTCTCGAGGCTCCTGTTTTCCCTTCAGGAGTGAATTGCAGAAGAGCGATACATTGCACGAGCTGCCAGACAAACAAGAGGGATTTGAAATGCAGAAAAGGTATCACTTCTCACAAAACGCCAGCCTTAGTTCAAATCTAAACATGCCATGGACATCACTGTGCCTTGGTCCTGCAAATGTGGTGTCTAACCGTGCCTTGTTCAGAGTGATCATATCATAATGGCTTATTTTGGCTTATGTTATAGCGAAGGATAAAAATGAGAAAAATAATAGCCCTTTTTTGTTGTTGTTAGATATAGTAAAGAAAAAATTGTACTAATCTCAGTTGGCAAGCACCCCAGGAGCCTACAGTTCCAATTTTCTTTTCACAGTATTAATGAAACTGGGTGTGGGAAAAGTCAGATCTTCCCCATAAATCTGAAACCATTTTCAGGGCTTGCCTCAAATTATAATAACATCCATATATAAGACATGGCATGGAGATCTGTTCCAAAGAGATTATTTTAGGGAAGTGTTTTTGCTAGATGGGGCAGAGATAGAAATCTGAACTAATTACTTTAAGTTAAATCTATGATAAAACCAAGAGTACTAAAAGATACTTTGCAAAAAATGATGTAATCTATACATCTTGCCATCTTGCCAACAAGGATCATCACGAGATATTTACCCAGTAGTCCTAGTTAGCAATATATGATATATATCAGTCTGGAGCTTTATCATCCTATGTATGTCCTTCCACATGTGAAATATATAGCTCACGTTCCATGTTTTATCATTTACTGTTCATTATAATTATTTTTCAAGACTGGCAATTTCTTACAGTCGTCTTTCTGAAAGCTCAAATGCTGAATTTCCATGGCCATCGGTGTACAGAGCTGCCCATGCTTCAGCCTTGATGTGACAGGGTCATGCTTGATGACGAAGCTTATATGTTAGTACTGTATATTAAGGAAATAAAACCAGCCTGGAAACTACAATCTTACCCAGAAAGAGAATTTTGGAAACAACATAACTGTAATACGATTACTGGGAAGGAACTGCTCATTCAAGTGTACGAAAATGGCAGTTTGAGTGATAAAGAGAGCATATGATAGCATACCGCTGCCTTGGCAAACTTATTATTGAAAATATAAAGTGTCCCTATACAAGACCTAATAAACCCTCAGCCTAGGTTTTATGGATTGAGACCTTAAATAGCATGTCTCATCTAGAGTTTTAAATCATTTAAAGTATAAATAAAAGTCAGTTATTTTATTTATTAATGCTGCTGATGTTGTGGAGGAATCCAAGGCCTCGTGAATGAACAACTTATACACTACCATTGAACCTTTTCAGCTATCCAGTTTCATTCTGTCCTTATTTATTCTTTGAGAATATCACATACATATACAGTCTCCAATTGCCTTCTAATCCTCGTACTTATAAATTAGTACAGGTTTCACCCCTCATTAAAGAAGCTTCTTTTTCTATCTTTATTTTTTTAGTTACATTTGTTTTTTAATTGTATGTAGTACGTGCAAGCGAGTGAAATACCTATGGAGATCAGAAGTGGATGTTAAGTCCCAGAGGCTGGAGTTATAGGCCATTGGAACACACCTGACATGGGTGACAAGAACACATCCTCCATAAGAGCAGCATGTGCTCTCTTAACCTCTGAGCCAACCACCACCATTTTGTTTTTCACTGACAATTTTTAGGTATTAAAATGTGACTCGGTTGAGTGCTTTCTTGGCATGTAGGAAACCATAGATTCAATCTCTAGCAACTCATAGATCAAATGTGATATGCAAATGTAATATCCCAGCCTGTAAAATGTGAAAACAGGAAGACCAGAAATTCAATTGTTAGATTTGTCTACAAGTACATAGGTTGAGGCAAGCTTGGAAAACTTATGACTGCCTCAAAAATGAAGAAGGAGGAGGAGGGAGTGGCGGAGAAGGTAAGGGGGAGGAGGAGGTGGGAAGAAGAGAGAGAAAGAGAGAGAGAGAAAATTTGATTGCTGTGTTTCCAGTCTCAGAAAGAGTAATCAAGATACCAAACATTTTCCATTATAACCTAACAATTTTGGAAAACTCATTTACTTTCAAAATTTCATCTTAAAATGTTTACTTTAAAACAGAATAATCTTACAAAACAATTGTGAATTTTATGGTCTAAATTTCATATTCTAAAATGTAACTACGTAAAGACACACAAGTTGAATACCCAGACTCTAATACAAAGCTCCATGCTTTAATGAGCCTCTCCTGTTATGTCCTGTTGCCATCTACAGAAGAATGCTTTCAGGTGTTTTTGTTCCTTTTTGTTTGTTTGTTTGTTTTCACTATGTAGCACTTACTGGTCTAGAAAGTGCAATGTAAATCACACTGGCCATGAATTCACAGAAACTCTCTGCCTCCATAGTGCATGCAGTGACTCAATGTGTAAACCACACTGCTGGATGGGATATTTTTGAAAAGATGAATCAATATCATTTTCTTGGCAAAGCATATAATCTTACCTTTTAAATATATTTAGAAAGTCAAAATTTAAACAGCGAATATAGAATACAAAGAGGATTTTGGTAAAGGACCCACATTTAAACATTTTAGACAATACAGAATAATATTCTTTATTATTGTGCTTTGAATTTGGCAGTTTGGTAATCGATTCTGCCCTTGCTTGGCACCTTGCTTAATAATACAAAAACCCACCAAGGCAGAGCTTTGAACTGTGCTGGTTTCCTCAGCTTCATTTTCTCAATGGGGGAGAACTCACTAGGCATGCTGTTACAAGGGCCTTCTTCAAGAACCAATCAAGATCTGGAAAGGAAAGGGACAGAAGAGACACAGAGAAAGACAGAGAAACAACAAACACAAAAATGAACTCAAATTTTAACAAACTGACTTAAAATGTTTTTATGTAGAATGGCAAATACCTATATTCTTTTGAGGTAACAAAACATGGTAATTAGTCCTTTGGATTTTCTCTTGCTACTGTTGCTGATCCTCTGACGAGATATGGCTGACAGTGTAATAAAGAAATACATTAGCCCTCCTAACATTGGAAGGTATATGCTAATCTAAGTTGCCACAATATTAATCTGATTATCTAACATAAAATATCCTCCATCAGTCTGCTGTACCAAAACAAGACATGTCAAAAATTTCTAGATATTGCTAGGGAGGGGCAAAAAAGGACAGGAGGAGAGTGAGAGGAGAGAGAAGAAAGCAAGAAGTAAAGGGGGGGAAGGAAAGAGGAGAAAATTAAAAACCACCTCTCCACTGTCCTTTAAGATGACTGTCAGTACAGGAGTCTCTCTTCACAGCTACTACTAAGAGAAGTGAGTATGAAGGAAAAGAACTGACTGTGAGTTTGTGACACTGGTAAAAAAGCTTTCTCTTCTTGTCAGTGCCATCAGTAGCCTCAGAATAATTTAGAGTAAATTGCCAACCAAAGTCCAATGCCTTTGTATGGCTGTCAAAATTGGCATACTCTCTCTCCTCATATGTAGTTGTAGCATTTTACAGTCATTCCAGTTGACTGTATGAGGCAATGATACCATTCTACATGCTTTTTTTCTATAAAGCAGAGGAAATGGCAAGTGCATGGGGAAAATTAGGAAATATAATAATGTACTGGCATTGCGTTTTTTTACATCCATGAAGTTCATGATTTGTTTTTTAATTTTTTAATCCAAGATAAGTGACTTAAATAGTTAGGAGATTCACCCATTCATCTCCCCCTCCCACCCCCCACTCCCCCCCTGCTTTGCTGGTTCCCTAGCCTTGAAGTAAGACATCTACGACCACAGAAGTTTAAAACCTTCCCATTTCCATTCATAGCTCATTGCTTCTATTTCTTGGCAAAATTCTCCAAATTATGAAATTTTTTGATTAATTATACATTTCTCTGATTAAAATCCTTCTCTTATATTGTCTGTCATAAGTAGTTAAAATATGACTGCCCTTCTACTTTATGTATTTTTGGAACACATTATATTAGAAGACATTCAGTCTTAGTATCATTTAGACATTTTCTGCATTCCAATTAATATGAAGTGTATTCAGATTTTTTCAGTGAGCATCAAAAAAGCATTAGTAGAAATATTTTTAATACATATAGGTATTTAAAGTTATGTAACCTGTTTTTATACATCTTACTAGGAGAGATATCTCTTTAACATGTAAACACCTTTGACCTTATAACAAAAGTTAAGGGAAATATTGTCCAACCTCCAGATTTGACACATAAATAGAAGTAATTATTGTTTAATGAAGTAGTAATGGAAAAACTGTACGATCTAAGCTGATCACAACACCTATATTAGTGGCTGTTAAAATGTTAGTGTGAGTGAGATGATAAGATGTTTTTTTCATTTGGTCTTGACTTTTCTGGAAAGTGTTTTATATGTTATTTTAAAAATAAGATATTTAGAACTTCTTAAAGTGGGTTCAGCAGAGATATTTTTAGCTCTCATGTGACTTGGGCATTTTGGCTGCTGTTGCAGAATAGGAAAGTACATTTCTTAAATAGGAGATGCTTATCAAACATTTATAGAGCAAAATTCAGAGCTTGCTTTTGTCTTTGGTCTTCTAGAGTGAGCACATATCTGTTTTGAGCTCTATAGTTCCTGGTTGTTTTAAAGACTATATTAGATCTATTCAAGAAAAAATGAGACTAATAATCTAGTATTAAAATGTCTAACATTAGTTCCTAATTGTGCATACACATGCCTGCATTGTTTCCATAGTGAATTTAAACCTGGAATTATGTTAGAGTCCCCAAATTGTAATATCATAAACTAAGTGATTAGGAATTTAGCTCATTATTCCTTCATTTCCTTTTGGAAAAAAAAAAGTGAGATTATTGTGAAAATGTGTTTCAGCATTCCATCATCAGGTGCAGGGGTAAGAATGATTTAGGTAACATTTAAATACAATTGCCTTTTCAACTCTCGAGACACCCTGATAAAAGAACGTTGTGCCAAAGGCACACACAGAAAGTTGTCATTTAGGGAAAGTTAGCAGCTGTGCTAATTGGCACACTTTGGCAAAGATGACTGTATTTGAAGAGAAAGTGCTGCCTTTGGTTTGCCTGATGCTGACAGAGCTTCTGCAGCAGGCTTTTGAGGAGAAATTAATTTCCTGTAATCAAACACTATGGATTATAGTCTTTGTTCCTCTCCACCCTGGCCACAGAAACAACACCAAGGCATTACAAATGCTTTTGTAAAACAAGCAGGGATGTAATTGGCACAGAAGGCTTTGCCTGTTCCATACTGTAGATGCAGAATATAGCTCGTTGCTGCTCTAAGACTGAGAACCAAGGCTCTGTAAGCAGCCTTGCTGATGAGGGTTCATTTGGTGAACAGAAAGAAATTAGCAGCCAAAAGCATGAATTTATGCAAAAGAAATCTTAGTGATGTTTTAAAATAAGATTTCTCTTTTTAAAATCTTTTATTACTGTGTGTGTGGCGGGGGGGGGGGCTTTTCAAAGAAGTATAGGACTCTGCACTTTGGTAAATTTTCCCAAGCAATTAACAGGTAACTTTGTAGAAACATGCACAGTCAAATATGCAAGTATGTAAATTCATTCAGTATAGCTACAGAATCTTGAGATGCATACTTCTGGAAGTTATGACATTCTTAACCCACTACAACAAAAAAAGTGGTCTATTTTTTTCCTTGTAGTATGAGGTGAGTAATGGAGATTCAGAGGAAGAAAACAGATAATAGAAAGCTAGAGAAAATGGTCCAGGATCAAGGACAGAAAGGCCTTTTTCTTTCTTTTTTTTTCCATAGCTTACAATCTTTGAAGGTAGAAAGCAGAAAGCTGCCATTGTTCTCTTAACCTTACCTACTATACATGCCAGGGTTTTCTCTGTACTCTGTGGGCAACCTCAGTGTCTACCTAGACCTGGAGAAGACACTAGATGTTCTAAACTCCATTCTTGTGCCTAAGGAAGGACTTTGCCTCTACCTAGGGAAGTTTGGTTGAGGATTTTGTAGCTGTCACACTAGGAAAGCATTCTATTATTGTCTCTTTTATTATCACTTATTACATTCTGAATTTTCTCTCAAAACAAACCTAGAAGGTATCGTAAATGGAGAAAGGGTGCATTCGTGCATTCTTCTCCAAAGTTCCTAATTTCCAGTATTTATTACAGGTACATACCATCATTCATAAGTAAGGTCTAGCTTGAAGGTCACCAGCCCAATTGCCAATGTATCTGTAAACGTATACTTATTAGACCAGCACATTTCCAACACAAAAGTTGTGTTTTCATTTACAATCATGTAACTAAAATTTTACTTTATACTGCAGGTAATGAGGGCTTGAAAGATGGCTCCATGCTTAAAAGGGTGTACCATCATTTTTGGTATAGGATCTGAGTTTGGTTCCTAGCACTCTGGTCAGGTTATTCACATAGCTCTTTGAATTCCAGCTCCATGGAATCCAGTGCTCCTGGCCTTTATGGTTATGAGCACTCAAAGAAATAAACACACGTATAACTAAAATTGAATTTTAAGAAACATATAGTTGAACTGTTCTAAATGTCTGGATTATTTTATTGTTTGGTACCATGTACATCACAGGGTGGGATGAATTCTGAAGATGTTCCTTGTCTAGCTGTCTTGATCAGTCCACAGTTAGCGCTTAAGTATCCAGAAGCCCCATCAATTTTATTTTCAGGGTGAATTCGTCCAACATGACAGGGGGAGCTGTTGTGATACTGTCTAATACATTGGGTTTATGGTGTCTCACCTGACGTGAAGGTGGTCTGGAAGACATTACTGGGGCTGCAGTATTAGCAAAATTCATCTGCCAGAAGAATGGAAAGATAAATGGAAGTAACTGTCTCCCTTTATGCTCTGGTTGAGTTCCTAAATTGTAGTGGTCATTAGCTGGAGAAGGCTTTGTTTGGTAACTTAACACTTTTCCCCAAAGCAGCGAAGACTTAAGTCAACATGTTTGCTGCTATCCAGGAAACTCAATAATCACTTTTTCTCGTTCTATTTCTTACAGCTAACCCCACCCGAGTGGGTGGCCGCGAACCATATCCAGGCTCTGCAGAGGTGATCCGGGAGTCTAGCAGTACCACTGGCATGGTGGTGGGGATCGTTGCTGCTGCTGCTCTGTGCATCCTCATCCTCCTCTACGCCATGTACAAGTACAGAAACAGGGATGAAGGGTCATACCACGTGGACGAGAGTCGAAACTACATCAGTAACTCAGCACAGTCCAATGGGGCTGTGGTCAAGGAGAAACAGCCCAGCAGCGCCAAAGGCGCCAACAAAAACAAGAAAAACAAGGATAAAGAGTATTATGTCTGATCCCAAGATTCGAAAAAGACAGTTGTATAGAAATAGTCTTCATTTTATCTGAGACATAATATAAACTTATTTACTTTCCTTTTTATGAAGCACATACAAAAGAAGACAGGGAATGCAATCAGGAGGGAAAACTCTTTTTAAAAAACAAACAAGCAAGCAAACAAGTATCTCATGCTCTTGTTTCTCAAAAAACAAAAACAAACAAAAAAATAAAAGAGAGAAGAAAGGAAGGAAAAAATTCTAAAACAAACAAATAAATAAATAAATAAAATAAAAAAAAAATAACAGGGGCCAATAAATTCCCTAACATCCGCAGTGTTTTCATTTACTCTGCCTGTCTTTATGTTGCTGGAACATTTAAAAGACGGTGAGGACCGCTCGCAGTCATAAAGCAAAGGAGTATTACATCGAGGCACAACACAAAACCAACACAAAACACAACACACACAAAGAAGCTACCTATGATCCTGGATTCAGCCAAAGTGCTAGCGCTTTTGTGAGAAGCCAGTGGGTTGGAGTGCCAGACCAGAACTTCCGTTTGTGGGACCATCTGCAGATGATGAGGAGTTGGCCAGCTGGTGCAACTGGAGCAGCAGGGGTTGGAACTTGCATTTGAGACAAAGTGTTGGCTTTTTTGAAGACTTGTGTAGGAACGCATTCAAAAAGCCTCTTTCTGTTTGTGAGAGAATAACAAAATAAAAGTATGGAGGCCTTATTTAAAAAAAGTGGGAAATATAAGGCACATTTTCACACTAAAATTTCAAATCAAAAAATGAGAGGGCATAGATGCAATCATTGGGAAATTTTCATGCACGCTTACTATGTTACTACATATGTTTATATAAAACCCATCTCTGTGTGCTTTCTGAACTGTGATAAGTGACGTTTTATAGCCTGTTGTATAGAAAATGCAAACTATATCTCTGCTCTTCAGCCATTTTTGGTAAATTCAATGTTATAAGTGTTGCTAAGTATAGGGAGTTTTATGACATCAGAGCAACAATTATTTCAGACAGATTTTTTTGCCACCATTATAAATTGCCACAATTACTTACTTTTTTAAACAAAAATTACAGTGTAGTGTTTATTCTAAGAAAGATATGTATGAATGTATATAAAGAGGCTCAGCTACTTCTTTTCGTACATGTATAGCCTTCATTCTGTTGCATTATTAAGTTTTAGTATTTGTATGAAAGGTGTAAATTAGCAGGTAATATATACCTAAGTATCATATAATCCTTTCTGTCCCCCAAATACCCATATTTCTATGTATGTTCACCATTCACAATTTTACACACACACACACACACACACACACACACACACACTCACTCAGGCAGCCATCAGATATGATGGAGCACCAAAATCAAAAATACTGACAAATTGAAAAGTGCAAAGGAAGACAGTTGTGCCAAGGTATTATGACAAATGAGTGATTTGCTTCACTGAGATCCTGATTCTAGGAAACCTCAAGTTCTTACTCCATAGTAAATGGAACTTTTTTTTTAATGAAATAGAATATCACCATACAGTGCTACATAAATATGCATCACTCTACAGGCAGGTTACAGAAGCATCATTGGTGAATTCTGGATGCTGCAATGGAAAACTTTGTTTCCCATAAAATTATAGATATATATTCTCTGAACACGATGTGTGTGATCAAGTTTTATGGAAAGTAAGCATTTTCTCAGCTAAAAAAGTATTCTCGGTGATTTTTGATTCTGTATTACTACCCATTAAAATCGTCCTGCATCTGTTGACTATTGACATTTTAACTTTTCTGGTTTTACATTGTTATCAGTAACGCAGTTTTAGTTTAACATACATTGTGTAGTAGTGAAGTATAGGTTACACACTTGTTTTGCATATTGTTTCAATGATGTTCATAGCAATAAATTATCAATGTGAGAAGATAATTCTGAGGTTTGCAGGGTGATGCTTCTGCAAAAATTGGTCACAAGACATAAACATCTAAAAGAAAGATACTAGGTTTTATAAAGAAAGAGGACACCATTATAATCAGCTTTAATCAGCAAGGCAAAAAAAAAAAATGCAAAACACTTTTTTTTTGTTGAGTCTTAGTTGATGGAAAATATGCCAAAAAGTGGCCTGAATTACAGACATAACCATACCTTAAAAATATGTATATATTCAATCAAATCACAACCGCCAAGTAATTGTGTAAGAAGTCTTGAAGGCTTTTCATGGTATGGAAAATAGACAGCATAAAGAGAAAATTTCATGCCCATTGCTTCTGTTCATGTCTTCATATACGTTTAATTTGCCAGGTTAAAAGAAATCACAAGTCTTTTCCCCCCCCTACCCCTCTCATTCAGTCTTACTCAGGGAAAGCCAGAGAAATAAAAAAGGAACACAAAATCATGAATCTACAGCTTAAATATATATATATATATATACATGTATATATATATTTACTGTTTGCTTTTCCATTTTACCTATTTAACACAAACTAGTTTAATTTAGAAGGATTTTAAAGGATGACGGAAAAATAAATTGAATTATAGTGTTTTAAAATGGTCTATTTGGGAGACGATGTTTGTCATTGATTTCAGTGTTTCCTCCCAACCTAATTTAAAAATTTCACACATTGATAGAAACTATATTTAATTTTATTGACCTACACCAAATCTAGCAGGTTTTCCCCCCTGAATGGAGAAGGAAAGGATATAATTATGAGTTTTGAAATGAAATAGACTTGAATAAAATCCAAGTATCTTTATACTAAGCATATCAGGGTCCGTGTGTCATTTGCAATTCACAGAGGATTTCACACTACCTGGCATAAACTGATTACATCTCTCCATTGTAACTTTTCTGATTGAATATGCTTCTTTTTTATCCATGTAATGTGTTGCCTTTAAAAAAAAAACAAAAAAACAAAAAAACGATGACTACAATAATATGTGAGATGGTACATCCCTAAGATGTCAAAGAAAGGCCACTTTAATTATACCCTTCTAGTGCTTCGAGTGACTGGGTATCAGAGGGGTTTGTTTTGTTTTTGTCTTTCTGTTGCAAGGCCAATTTATCCATTATTGGAAATGCTAAGCAAGTGGAATTTACTGTTTTGTTAATAAACTATTTCTTAATACAACTGTGGTTTACTGACCTTAATAATTGCACGCGACACCATTTTGCCACTACACTGAGCTAAGAAGACTGTATTTGAAAGGAAATCTATCTCCAGACAAGTAGGGAAAGGGGGATGTCTTACCCTTTTCTGTGTCATATTGTTCATTAAGCCCCTCTGTCTTCATACACTCAAGATACAGGTACTCGGTGTTGCCTACCTGGAAACACCCAGAACTCGCTTAGAAAAATATGCATAAATACTGATGTCATAAATCCACTCTCTGGGTAAACTGCAATAGAATTAGAGATAATTACACCTGTAATTAACTAGAGAATCTGTCTCATTAGCTATGATTTCCCTAATTTCCTCCCCTCATCTGTACTAAGAAGAATATCAGTGTTATAAAATGGTAATGATTATATGAACTACAGTGTCTAGTACAAGTAAGTGCACACAAGTGATGACTGCTACAGTATTATTTTATAGGAAGTGAGGCTTTGAGGACACATAAAATCATGTGCTAAGATTGTTATTTGGAAAATAAGCAAAGAAATAAAGGGAAAAAAACTAGCTAATCTTGACATACAGATGAATAGGCATGCAATTTCTATATAAGTTTTAGATTTATTTTTCATAAAACAAAGCACCTTTGTGGCAACTGTAAGGATTCAGGCATTATGCTGACCTGTCTCTGTCACTAGGAAGAATGCACTCAGGCAGTATCTCAGGTGCAAAGGACCCCTTTAAAAGAAAGACCCCTCTTTTTTTTCTGGCTCCTCTCTTTCCTTCTCTCTCTCTCTCTCTCTCTCTCTCTCTCTCTCTCTCTCTCTGTCTGTCTGTCTGTCTCTTTCTCTCTCTCTCCCCTCTCTTCCCCTCTCTCCCACTGTTCCCCTGGGGCAGACAGGACTTTTCCCATCTCCTTCTTCTCCTGTCCTCTCTCTGTCTCTTTGCCTCTTTATGTCTAAGCTCTGTCTGCCTAGAATGTTTGTCCTTCTGCCTAGATCATTCTCACCTGCCATAGAAGCCGCCAAGGTCCCTCTAAATCTTTATGGTAACAGCAACCATATGATTCATCATGAACTTTCAATCCTACAGACGGTCACTATTTAAAGACCTTGAATTTTTTTTTTACCAAAACTTCCCAGCATTATAAACATTTTTCATTTTTATAGCAATGAGCTTCAACAGTATTGCTACATGTGTTAGCAGCTATTAATATATTGTTAGAAAGCCATGTGTCACTCCTTTAATATTAATCCATGAATCTGACATGTATAGAAGAAACAACCATATTTCTGTCATATTTAAATTGAAGGCTATATAATTCAGCTTTCTTTTTAAAATGCAGGACATTTTAAAGATTGTAGCTGTATAAAATCAACAATCAGTATAAAGGATGGTCTACTTTTTTTTGTAGATTTTCAGTAGTTCTCATCTACTCTTTTTTTATTAATTTTTCTTATTTTACACATCGATCCCAGTTCCTTTCCTCTCCCTTCCTTCCTTTTTCCCTCCCTCCCTCCATCCCATGCCCCCCAAACCACGCTCCCATTCCATTTCCCTCTCTCTCATACACACACACACACTCCACAGGGAGGGTGATGACTTCCAGGAGGGATCAACAAAATCTGTCAAGTTATTTGGAGTAGGAACTAGGCCCTCCTTCCTGTCTGTACGTTACGGGAGTATCCCTCCATGGGGAATGTGCTCCCAAAGTCCTTTTTTGAACCAGGGATACATCCTGGTTCTACTGCCAGAGGTCCCTTAGACTGTTCAGGCCCATGTTCAGGGTGTCTGCGTCAGTCCAATGCTGTATTCCCAGATACCAGTCTGGGGGCCCTTGAGCTCCCCCTTGTTCAGGTCAGCTCTCTGTGGGTTTCTGTAGCCTGGTCTTGTCCATATTTTCTTGTCACTCCTCCCTCTCTGCATCGGGATTCTAGTTTGACTCAGTGTTTAGCTGTGGGTGTCTGCTTCTGTTTTCATCAGCTACTAGATGAAGGCTCCATCATAAGTTTGTCATCAATGCCATTACCAGGTAAGGGCATTCAAGGTAGCCTTTCCACTGTTGTTCAAATTGTTAGTTGGGGTCATCCTTGTAGTTCTCTGGACATCTGAGCATATTGGGAGGGGGCATAGTTAGTGGAGAGGGAGCTATGGGAAAAAGAAGGAGAGGAGAGGAAAGCATGTGAGACTGTGAAGAATGAGGCAGGGGAGGAATAGTCGAGAGGAAAGAGAGAGATGCCATAAAAGAGGGAGCCATTATAGGTTTGAAGAGAAAACTGACTTTAGGGAGGGTCTACTTTCATTTGAATTTCTGTGATAAAATAGCTTGACAAAAAGCAATATAGAGGGGAAAGGTCTTGTTCAGGTTTCCATTCTAGGTTACAGCCTATCATTGAGGCAAAGCCCAGGAAAAACTTTGAGTAGCTAATCACATAAAATCCAGGATCAGTAGCAATGAGAAATAAACACATGGATACAGTTCTTGGTTTGTTTGCTTGCTCTTAATTAGCTTTCTCTTCTCAAACACTGTTCAGAATTTACTGACAAGGAAATAGTGTCACCCACAATGGGCTGCATCGTCCTACATCAGTGAACAATCAGGACAATCCCCTATAGACTAGGCCACAAGCCAACAAAATCTAGATAATTACTTATTTAGACAGTGAAAGCTACACAATACACAAAACAAGCTTTCTCAGATTCTTGACCCGTGGGGGAACTAGCATTTATTTATAGGCACTGAGGGTTATAGACATACATGTACATATTAACATTTAGTTCTAATTATTTGCGTGCATGACACAGAAGAATATTTTCCTGGGAAAAGTGTTTGAGTCTATCACGTTTTCAAAGGACTCTGAAGCTCTCCACAAAAACAAGAATCACTGAAACAGACATTGGATATAAATAAAACTGTCATAAAATATTTGCTAAATATGAATGGATCAGGGAGTTTAAGAAATCATCAAGAGGGTTTCATGAGCTAGTTTATAGTGCCATTCGATGGTGCGCAGAAAGGATTCTCATTATCTAGTCATTCAGTCACGTAACTTTGGTAGAAATGAATCTTGCTTCTTTACTTACAAGTCAGTCATTCACATATTTACTGAACACTATTATAATGCATATATATCCAAGTTTAAGAACAAATTCATATTCATTTAGAGATCAACTTTCCTAAGGATTGAAGTACTTAATTTAGCACCTTGAAGATGGACTACACATATCCAATTATTTATCTAGCTCTTACCCAAGTAAGTATCTGCATTTTAACACCTGAAGGACACTGATACTTGAAAATGGGAGATAGACTATGAAAAGACACCTAAGGATCACCAAAAATGGCTGGTTATATATTTAAGTATAAGGGAGAAAACAACTGTTTTGTAGATTTACAGAAATGAGGTGCCTTGGATTTCTCTCTGGTACATGTTCTTTGTTCTTTCCATAAGGAGGCTGTGTTATTCTACATCAGCTTTCATGGGTACTTGCTGTGCTTGTGTGTTTGTTTTATTGGTTTTTTGTTTTGTTTTGTTTTTTTTTTTTTTGTAAAAACCTATATGTTTGTATGAAATAAATGTATCCAACTAAATAGTATGACCAAAAGAAACTGTTTTTTTTTCCTCAAAACAAGATATTTTTAACTCATTCCTATGGGATTTATTATTTGACTTTAGTTGTGAGATATTTTTTCTTTTTTCTTTTTATTTATTATTTTACATGTCGATCCCAGTTCCCTCTCCCTCCCTCCTTTCCTCCTTCCCTCCTTTTCTCCCTCCCTCTCTCCCTCCATCCTTCCCTCCCTCACTCCCTCACTTTTACCCTCTCTGCCCTCTCACATGCACCCTAACCACCCTCCCCTCCCATCCCCCCACCCCAATTCCATATGTAGGGCAATGCCATCCAGTTGGGGTCATGTAAATCTGACAGGTTATTTGAAGTAGGGACTAGGCCTTCTGTCTCTAGATTAAGGCAGTTATCCCTCCATGGGGAATGTGTTCCCAAGGTCCTTTTGTGCACCAGGGTTCCACTGTCTGAGGTCCCTTAGACTGCTCAGTCCTTCTGGCTGAGACCCATATTCAGGGGGGTCTGAGCCAGTCTCATGCTGGATTCCCAGCTATCAGCATTTGTTTTCCTCTCCTCCCCCTCTCTTTCTCCTACTTCTCTCTCCATTCAATTTTATACTAAATTTGAACCCTGGCAGTCATAATAAATTCATATCTTTGTGGGTTTTTTTTTTCACTGAATGCTCAGATACCCATGATTAGCAAATTTTATATATGATCAGTTGTGGCAGGACAAGACAGTGCAGAGCTTCTTCCATCTTGTATTCTTGCTGATGCCATTCTAGTTTTGACTAGAATTTGACCTCCTTGATGGAGAATCCCATGGAAAATCATTCAACTCTAACCTAGGAATCTGAGTCCAAGATGCCCCAGCTAACTCCAGGTAATTTTTCTTGGCTTTTGTTAAGCTGCCTACTTGTACAAACCTTCTCCTCCAGCTAATTGGTTATGTTAGCTTCCTTTAAACTGCTTGCTTGTGCAAAGCCTCCCCCATAGCTCACAAGAAAGATAGCAAAATGTGATTTTTGCCTTTAAAAGCCTTACTCTAAAGGCTCAGGACTACGCTTGGTTCCCAAACAAGTAAGTATAGTCCCAGCTGACTGGAATAAAGACTTTCAATTGAGTATAAACTGTGTCTGAACAACCTTCCCTTGTGGACACCCCATAGCACAGTGAAAATGAATGATAGAAAATACTTCTACTTCCCTGGGACATTTGAGAATATCTGGGTGAAAACTATGGTTATGTGTTTGGTAGAGATCAGGCATTGTTGCAACAGCTTATAGTAAATAACAGATAACCCTAAACAAACAAATACACTATCTTTTCATCTGAAATGTCAACATTGATTGCGTGGCACATCAAGTTGTCATTCATCTATATGAGCTGGCTAGACTAAAGCTTATAAATTTGCCAAGACCTTCAGTGGAATTGGTCCTCAGCATTTTCTAGACAATCCTAAAAAAAAAAAAAAAAAAAAAAAAAAAAAAAAAAAAAAAACATTTGCAGCCAGGATTCAGTACATTCCTCTGTCTTCATTCAGTACATCTCTTTAGGTATGTCTGTGACTTTAGTAAGAAAAAAAAAATAGCTTAATTGGTGCCATTAAAAAACAAAGTAGCCATAGTAGCCACAGGTATGTATTTGTTTGTTTCTTTATTGGTTTATTGGTTTTTTAAGATAGGCTTCTTTCTCTGTATAATCTTGGATGTCCTGAAACTCACCCTGTAGATTATGTTGAACTCAGACTCATAAAGATCCACCTACCTATTCCTCTGTAGTTCTGGGATTAAAGACATGCTCCACCACTGCTAAGCTATTTGTTTATAAAAAAAAAAATTGATTTTAATTTCAAGCTTGTCACTGTAGTTATTTGAAATTTCCTATGGTGGTTACTTTTGAAATTGAGAAAGACATGCCTTTTTGGTTCACTAGACATCCCACTTTGCTTCCTAAAACATTAAAAGTGACTAGATTAACTTCCCAGTGGCCCACTCAAGTCATGTAGAATGTAATTGGCCTTTGTAAGAGCACTGCATTCTCGAAAGGGTGTGGAAGTCATTTATACTTTGCCTACCTTGAACATCAGTTCTCACCAGTGCTGGACTGCTTGAAGTCTGATTCAAGAGGCTGACAATTAAGCTTGATTCTCAGCCTGACTGGGCTATCCCTGATCTGTGCACTTGAGTGTTTTGTGTTGTTCCCAGAAGGCCGCTGTGGTACAGTTTGGATCATGTGTGTGTCTCCAATGCAAATGTTAAAGGTTTTGTCCCAGGCTGTGGTCAGTTGGGAAGACAGGAGACCCTCCCAAAGGAGTGGTGTCAGAGAAGGAAGTTGGACTGTTGGCAGTGCTTGGGAAGAGATCAGCAACTTAGTCCTTCATTTCCTTTCTTTATCTCTTGCTTTCACTTCTCCAGTGGCCACTAGACAAGCAGCTTCCTCCACCCCTTGTCCATGTCACAGAGTAATCTATCATCACAGGTCCAAAACAAGAGCACCATGAACAAAAATGAGGCCTTTTCTCTTAATAAGTAGATCATCTTCAGTATTTTGTCATAGTAGCAGAAAGCTTACCAGTATCCATCGTAATTATCCTTTTCTCCCACTATCCAAATAGCTTTTTCCATTTGAGAATTTTCTTTAAAGAGTTGTAATATTTTCTTAAGAAGTATTCAAAGAATAGCTGTAGAAATGACCTAATGAAATTAACTATGCCCACCCAGGATGATTTCTTATTAAGTTACCACTGTGGGTAAGACTGGCTGGTAGAGAAGTGAAACCTGGCCTGTGAATTCTTCCCAAAGGGGATATTTTTCAAACCTTGAATATTGAAAAAGGAAATACAATCAAGTGGGCTTAGAATTGTAATACAGTCTGTTTTTGTTTGAATTTCTTGTTTTTCTTTGTTCTTATATTCTTTGTAGTTTTCAGGGGAGACAGGCACAAATGTCTGTTAGCCCTGTTATCCCCAAACATGGGAGGAGAAAGACTATCAACCCAAATTATCATGGTCAAATTAATTAAAGCAAGCTGTTTTATTTGTGTACACAGGCTACCTCACCCTAAAGCAGAGTTTGAGAGGTTAGCATTGAAATGGGAAGTTCAATGGTCAGGAGTTTCCAAATGGGAAATTTGGCATGCATAATAGGCAGCATTACCTGAGTAGAACATAAGCAAGGCAAGTTAGTCATAACCTCCTGAATCAAAGACATGATCACAAAATGGACAGGACAATAGGTCCTGTCATAACAAGGTAGCCATAACAATCCTTCTGGAGCAGAAAGATGACAGTGGTTATTTACTATTATTTGTGTTATGTGTTTCCTTAATGAATACCTAATTATTATTTATCTTAGGTTTGGTGGACTCACTTAAACCCCACCTTCAATTGGTGGCAATTGTACTTTCCTGGTCCTTACATTGTGCACCATTGCAAACTATCACAGTTTCTTCTATGACTAAGTTTATCAAGGTAGCTATAGCTTAACAAAGTTGACAAAGACATGGAAGTTAGACATTCATTCATGAAGCAGTCTGCATTAATCTGAATACACCTTAGATAGGGAGTACCATTGTATGGGCTTTTCTTCAGGTTGCTTAAGTCATTGTCTTGCTGTATCATAAAATAGAACTATCCCAGTTTCTGGTATTTAGTAGTTTACCCATAATTTAGTTGACTGGCTACTACACTGAGTATTTGATTCCAGTGTAGCCTTAAGCCTTTTTCAGGGTGAGCATTTAAGCATAAAACTCATGTTTTTTGGTTGATATATTTCAGTTAAAAAATACTGTTAGTCAGAAGCAGAACTTTAGGGGTTAACAACCAAGGTTAGCACATTTGAATATTTGCCCAGAACTATGGACATTGATGGATTAGGTTTTTGTTTTAAGATTACTTATGTAGCCTTCTAATTATTAACCTTGTGTTATAAGTTTTGAGTCAACTTTTGTTACAGATTCTATAGATTTTCTTTTTACTATATCCAATAAACTTATAAATCCTGTGGTACAAAAAGCTCATATAATAGTCTTACAGAGATAAAAGTTTATATCTTACCAAAAGTTTTAATTTTCTTAGTTGCTCTGCCTTGCTTTTTTTTTTTTTTTTTTTTTTTTTTTTTTTAATCTTCTTGCCACAAAGTCTGGTTGCTTGCCTGACTTAGGACAGAAACTTTCCAACTCTAGAGACTGTTTTTCAGTACAACAGAACAGTATAAAATATTACCCATACCCAAAGGACATTTGAACCCAGGCTAAGCTCAATCCAATAACCAGAAAGCTAAGAGCTGATGATTTCTGAGCCTTGGCTATCAAAGCAGCCACAATAGTGAACTGGGGCCTAGGGAGGGGGGAGTGCAAGAAAGGTATTCACAGGGTGTGTGCTGGGTGTGGTGGTGGTTGGCAAGGTTGCCTGCCTTGCCTCAGCCTGGCAGCATGGGTGTGCTAGCAGCTAGAGCCTGGTCTGGCTCACAGGTCCACCTGTAACTGGCACAGAAACATATAGAAGAGATGAAGAGAGTGAAAATGAAACCAATACATAGATAGACCTTCCCTAGGCCCAATGCACAAAGACAAGCAAAACACAAGGCAAAGACACAGAGAAAAATAACAACAGGGACAATGACAACAATTGGGCTCATTCAGATGTTTACCAGTTTGACCAAATCTTCTTAACAATAGGAGACTTTTGTTCAGTGGCCTCCCTGAACAACTGGGCTGGGAATCCACCAGGCTCCTTAAAGTATCAGCTTTCCTTGATTTAGCTAGGCTAGGCCTTTTCAAGACCTACCTTGGCTCTTGGTATGTATGCCTAGAATCCCACACTGGGCCTCTCCAAACCCTGGGCTTTGTCCCAATTATTATGGGATATCCTTATGGCTACTTATTCATGTTGTGCAGCCTAGACATTGAAACCCTGCCAGTGGGCACTCAGGTGCTGGGCCTCTCTGATTTTTTTTTTTTTTTTTTTTTTATCAATTTCCAGTATCACCAGCATCTTCATCATCCCAAGGCATGTCAGAAAAGATCTGGTGGCTCTGGCCAAACTCTCAGTTTACTGGAAATCACAAAGGCTATGGCACATCTCCCTTTGCCCTGGACAGAGGAATGTTGGATCTTATCAGACACCTCCCCTACCCCAGCTCCAGATTGGGATCCCACAGAGCAGAACCAGAAGAGACACCACAGAAAGGGTTTAAAAAGTTTCTATAATTTACCAGAGGAGATAGCCCCAAAAACGAGGTTGGGGGGCTCTTGTTGTTTTCCTTTCTTTAATGTAGCCTTATGTAGACTTTAGCTCAGGCAGTCTGAGGAACTAAAGGTGGCCTAGGGGCCTTGAAAACATCTCCAAAGTGTGTAACTTCTAGGGGACAGCAACTCAATGCTAGAGGGCCACAATGAAGGATCCGGCTTCTGAATTTCTGAATTTGGGTTGGGGTCTTGATCTCGATGGGGAACTCCAAATGTTAATCTCAAAATGGAAGGAGAAAGACCACTGACCAAATCAATTAAAACAAGCTGTTTTATCCATGTAGATGGTTTGAGATTTCAGCATTGGATGTGAGGAAGACAAGGTTTTAATAGCTTAGGGTTAGGGTGCTTCCAATTGGTGAATTTGATGGAAAAAAATAGATGGGGTTACAGCAACAGAACATAAGTATAACAAGGTAGTCATAATGACCTCCTGAAACAAAGACATGATTGCAAGGTGCTTATGACAAGAGGTAGTCACAAAAGTTAGTCATAACAGTCCATTTCAAACAAAGGTAGGTTTGCAAGATGGTCATTAACCTTTCAAAATAATAAAATGATTGTCATTCCTAGAACAGGCAGTAGTTCAGAACCATTTGTAATTAAGGTTACAAGTTGGACATAACCTAATTCTTGAGAAACAGAAGTTTAATCTTACACAGGAATGAACCTAGTTTGTCTTTACTGTAAGAAGGCTTTTGAGCCTAAAATGGAGGCAGGCTGGTTCTTCGGCCCCAGATAGGGACAGCAGACCAAAGAAACCATTCCACCCAGGTCTGATGTAAGGATTCAGGCATGCTTTCCTGCCCCTGTCACCTGGCAGAATGCACTCAGGCGACAACCTGATCAACCCCAGGGTTCCATGGTTGCAGTTGCATAGTCTACATTAAGGGGCAAAGGACCCTTTAAAAAACAGACCCTCCCACTTACACTCTTTCCCTCTCTTCCTTGTTGTTCCCCTGGGGCAAATAGGACTTTTCCTGTCTCCCTCTTCTCTTCTGCCCTCTCTCTGTCTCTGTGTCTCTTCACGTCTTTTCTCTTCTCCTCCTCCCTGCCCCTTTTCTAATAAAACTTCTCACTTAAGCTCTGTCTGCATGGAGTGTTTGTCCCTCTGAGTAGGCCACCCTCGCCTGCCAAGTCCCCCCCCCCAGGAAAGATTCCCCTCAAGCTCTATTGTAACATCTGGCTTACTAAATCAGCGACTTGACTGATATTACTTAGTGGGTTATGCTGAGGGGTTACATACAGGAGCCAGGACAGAGTTAAAAGCAGCTGCATCAGCAGAGAATCAACAGCAGCATGGTAAAGACCCACAAAAGCTGTATCCTTGGAGCTCTTTGCATAGCTCACAGGCAGCTTCTTTCTCCTTAGCAATTGTTACCTACTGCTTAGGGAGGGGCCTTGAAAACCATGTGCTTTCTGAAGTTCCCTGAGTCCTGAAATTTTCATTTACTTCCCAAGTTGTCTGTGTTTACTCTGGGAGTGGGGGGAAGAGGGGAGGAGGGTGAGTTTTGCTAGCAAGAAAATGGCTACATAATACTGAGAGACTACAAGTTAGACTGACTTCCAGGGACAGTCAGGAGAGGGGCCATGGATAATAAAGGTGGCTAATTTCCAAGATGGCCAGCTTCATCCTTGCCCTCCAAACTTGAGACAAAAGCCTGAGAGCTTAAAACAAAGGCCTTGACTCTCACCAGCATGACCCCCTCCCACCACATCCTGTTGATGAACTGGATCAATAAATTCAAAATCACAGCCTTTTGTTGAGGATCAAGGTGTAACTACTTCCTGCTGAGATTAGGATGCCATTGTCACAGACCAGGAAGGCTGGGATGTTAGTCAAAGGCCAGGAGGGTATTCAGACAGTGGAGTATCCTGTAGAAGCATCTGGTTCACTGACCACCTCAGCTGAAGAGACAGGAAGAAAACACATTGGCTGCATAGGTTCCCATCAGCTTTCAGCAAGTCTGGGGTTCACAGTCATATAGAATAGGTTGTAGTTCACAGCTGATTCCTGGATGGTATCTGTTTCTGAGTGGAAATCTGCTGAAACAGGTATAGTCTCGGCACAGAAGTTAAAGTTTAGGAACTTAAAAGAAAAATCATACAACTGGAACTTTCAGGATCATAGTCTTGGTAGTTGGGGGAGGGGAGGAGTCCCAAGGCCAAGAGAGAGATAGATCACACTCCCAGGAGTAGGCAGGTGGGGAAACAGGATGTACTTATTTGGAGTCTATTTGACCTCTGAGAGGTGGATACAATTCTCAGGACTGCTTCTGTTCCCTGAAGTTTACATGGATTTTTTGTTTATAGGAAGAGATAAAAGTTTTAGGTATATTAGCATAGCCACTGCTTGTAATCTGTTCTGGAATCCACACTGTAGAAAAAGCAGATACCAGTCATAACTTCAGGCCAGGTGCCAGGTGGAGAGGCTAGAGGTTTTCAAAAAGGCATCCCAAGGAGGAATGTGAGAGTATGGATGCCATCATTTCCGAGGATGAGAAGTGGCAGAGGAAAAATGGTCACAGCAACCTGTAGTCAAGGGCTGAATGAGGACCAAATCATTTAGTGGGTCATCACATCACTCAATGAAGGTCAGGATTGACTATCTTAGGAGACTTGGCCTTGACCAGGGCTTCTAACGATTCCTGAAGTCTTGCCAGGTAACAAGGTCTCCTCCACAGGAAAGGGACAGGAAATGGGATCACATAGTATCTAAATGGGATTACATAGAATCTAAGCCACAAGGGCATAGAGATCATATGAGATTAAAAGCAGTTCTGAGGATAGGGTAGGTGAACAAGGGGAAGTGGCCAACAAAGGTGTCATTATTAGGGAGCTTGCAGCCCCACAAAAGATAGTCTGATAAGAATGCTGGCTACAGTGGCTGGATGCAAAAGAATAAGGAAGGAAGAAAATTTTACATGATATCAGAAATCATTAAGAAATTTTGAAAGTATTACAACAAACCCCCCCAAAATCCTCAGCTAGCTTAATTTACTACCCAGGTTCCAGTTACTTTTATTTTGTGATTATAAAGATATGGATAACATTACCCTAGTGGGCATCTATGATAAATCAAGAAGATCTTTCTAGATCTATGCAGTTATAAACTATTAATTGGAACAACTGGAAAAATAATACAATTTCATTTTCTTTAGAAGGTTGTTTAAAATGAGAGAAATAAATAGTGAATAATGTCAATCATTTAGATAACTCAAAAGAAGAAAAGATTAAGAAGACACTGACAATTGTGGTTACATATGTGACAATGAATTGATGTGGTACACCATATAACCAGCAATTTCTGCATAGTCACCTACTTTATCCTTACAATATTCCTCTGAGGTAGATATGGTTGGAATTTGTATCTCCACTTTGTAAATGATAACAGGTAAGTGGGAGCCAAGACAGTTAAATAAACTAAATATTAGCTGATTTCTAGAAATAAATCAGTAGGTCATATGTTAAGACAAATCTCTGTTGAAACCAGGTGATTGAAACTTAGCAGCATTGATTAGAAGAGGCTTGCAAAACTGTCACAGATAAAGAAATTGGGGGTTAAAGATAAGCAAAGACTAACATGAAGTCACAGGGCCCATTACCAGTAGGGTTAGAGCAGTAGTAGCCTGAGTCCCTGAGTTCAGTCCTTGCAGAGTGCTTTCATTGCCAGAGGATGTAAACACTGCAAATAGAAAGCTTGTTGCAGAAAATAAGATGCTATTGCCTCTCTCCCAAACCCAGTTTCTTTCCCATTTCCTGATGGAAAGATTTTGTCTGCCTTTGCTCTTATCAGATAAAGTGATTGCTTTAAGCATGGCAATGAAAGGGTGACATCTGGAAATGATGAGGTCAGTGGATTTATTTATTTATTTATTTATTTATTTATTTATTTATTTATTTATTTAAAGAGTGAATGAATACAGTTGGGTGCAGTGACAATTTTGCTAATATTCACATATTATTCCTGCAACATAAATGAGCAATTTGAAGTTCTTGCATTACAGGGAAGATAACCAGTTCATTTGGTACAGCAAGATTTCCTCTGTTAGTTGTCTCATCTGTAGAGAACTCTCTCTGCCTTTATATTCTGGACATAAAGACCTGAAAATCCTCACCATTCACTTAGGAAGCTGCTTGATTCACTAAAATGTCATCTACAGTTTTCTTGAGAGCTGGCCAGGTATTCCCTGACATTTTATTGATCTCTCTAGAATTCAGAGTTTATGATCATGATTCACTCAGATTTCAAACTTCACAAGCCTCACTCCTCAGTGCAAATCATTCCATCTCAGTTCTCAGCACTAGGGAGTGATTTATATGGCATCATTTTTCTTTTCAGGAGGGGTAGAATTTCACATTTATTTATTTATTTATTTATGTGTTTATTTATTTATGTGTTTATTTATTTATATTCCTCCACCATGTGTGTCCCAGTGATCAAGAACAGGTCATCAGAAACTTGGGCTTCATTTTAACACTGAAAATTCTGAGACTCCCCCTTACTGGTTATTTCTCCCGATCTTTTCTCTGTTTCCACCCTTACTCCATGGAGCCTCTTTGCTTCAACTGGAATATTCTGCTTGCCTCTATCATATTGCCTCATTATGTCATCCCCTCTCATATAGACCTGTCCAGCACCCATGCAAACCCACACTGTACTTTACTGTCTTTCCAAAGCTTATCAACAAAGCAACTTTCTTTGACTTTCCCAGGCTGTTACTATGGAAATCCCACCTGCTGCCCAAGCCAACCCACTTCCTCTCTCTGTAGTGATATATTCACCCACCCCCACTCCTGCACCTGTAGCACTGACCACGTCCTCCTAGAACATACTTGATATTTGATATCATTGTGTATAGTTTTGTATCAAGCCTAAATCTTTTTCATGAGACTAGAAGGGGTATTGTAGTGATATATTCACCTACTCCCCCCAAACCTATAACATTGACCACAACATTTTGGGCATGGTCACAGGTGTGGATGTGACTGGTTAAAAGGAATAGGATTGGAGCTTGGAAGCCCCATTAGGGGAGAACATTAGGGTGTCAGGGTCTACATCCTTGGAGCTGGGGCAAAACGACAGTTACTTGTTTCCTGTGTAAGTTCCTTTTCCCCAAATAAACTCCACTTCATTCTATAACGAGTCTAGTGAATTGTGATTCTCACAACTTGAGTGGAAGACAGTAAAAAAAAAAAAATTGCCTGTGGACATTTGTTCTTTAAGTTTCTCAATTGCAAGTCCTCCAAGCAACTTCATTATCTGTAGTTTAAATCCATATGTCTGTGGCATTACTGTCCTCTTAGGGATGTGGTATGAAAATGATACAGATATATTTTAAGTTATTCTTGATACTGTATGAATTTAAAGAAATCTTTCTGTGTCCACTACCTTGAATAAATCTAATGTTATACCCATGTGATATCTACAGTTAGCTAAAAAGTCACATTGTTTGCCTGGACATTTATAACCCTGTATCAGGTTTCTTTCTTCCAAGCCTATCATCACTTCTGTTTACCTTCCCCACAACACATTTGGATTAGACCACAGTCCTGTCTCCATTCTACCCTGGAGCTTACTATTCTTTCCCCTAACAAACAGCCAACTTGCCTGCTTGTATAACTTTACTTTTTGCTGCCTTGTTCTAAAATTCTCATAATTGAGTATTCTGTCAATAGAATACATTCTTTTCCTCAGGGATCACTTCATTATTCGTATCAATTTTTTTTTGATTAACTAAGAATTTATGGTTCACCCATTCACAGATATATAGTCCATGCTCCTGTATGTCATTTATTTAATTTTGCTTTGCTCTATAGCAATTTATTTATATATTTTCCCAATTTGTAGAGTTCTTAACAAAACTTTATAAATGCAAAGATATGAACTGGCCAGAAAACTAATTCTTATTAAATAATGAAAAAAAAAATGACTTTCCTTAAAACCAAATGAGGAGACTGCCTTTTGTTCAAGTTCCATCCTGTGTGAAACCGTGTCTTCATGTCTAGTCTAACAGGTGTGTGAGGTTTAGCCAGGATTCCAGTTCTTACCTTTCCAGCCCTGTATTCACTAAGTGGAGCAGGGAGCATCATCAGCCACATTATTCACTTTATAAAACAAAACTTTTAATAAAATGTCTGATCTGGCAAGGTGACAGGTAGAGGTGCTTGCCACCAAACCCGACGATCTGAGTTCTATCTCTGAAATCCATACAGTTTAAGAGAGACCGATTCTTATAAATTGTACTCTGATCTCTACAGCCCTGTCATGTGGTGCACTCTCTTTCTCACACATACACACACTAAATACATACACATATACATATAAATTTTAAAAAATGACCCCAGAAGAAAATCTGTATGAAAAGAATATCCATATTCTATGCATAATATTAGCATGCAGAGAAGTGACTACCAAGATGGTTGCTGTGGTGCAGAAAAACATTAGATTTGTTTTTTAAGCGTTTTCTAGACAGGGTTTCTCCATGTAGCCCTGGCTGTTCTGGAACTTGCTCTTTAGACCATGCTGCCCTGGAACTCACAGAGATCCACCTGTCTTTAACTCCCTATTGTTGGAATTAAAGGTGTGCTCCACCATTGCCCAGATTACTTTTTTTTTTTTTTTCATTAGCTCCTTAACCCAAGAACAAACACCTATATAGGAACCATAGGAACCATACTTGGCCATTCTAGAGAGGTGGAGACTAGAATTATATTCTTGCCAGGCTTTCGACAAGGATCCATTTAAAGGTGATGGATGCATATGGGGAAGGCAGGGTACAGTGACAGAGAGACATCAGTAGTCTCAGAATGATTATTTTCTGTGGGGAAAACTTCTCCAAACATACCAGCAAATAGACTGAGACAATTTCATGACAGAAATGAAAACACAAAGAATCGATGAAACAAAGATTTGGCTCTTAGAGAAAATCACTAATAATGGCAAACCTTTATGTAAATTAGGCAAAGAGAACAGTTACAAACTAACAAAATCAAAGATGAAAAGGAGACAAAAGAGTCACTGAAGAAAATGTTTTCAGTTGGGCATGGTGGTGCACACATGCAATTCCAGCACTCAAGCGGCAGGTGGATCTGTGAGTTCTAGGCCAGCCTGTTCTACAGAGTGAGTTCCAGGACAGACAGAGCTTTTACACAGAGAAAACCTATCTGGAAAACAAACAAGCAAGCAAAAGCCTGGATAAAACTGGGCTGTAGGTAAGCCTGTAGGGCATATTCCTAATTAGTGCTTGATGAGTTAAGGCCCAGCCCATTGTGGGCGGTTCCATCCCTGTGCTGGTGGTTCTGAGTTCTATAAACAGGTTGAGCAAGCCATACAGAGCAAGCCAGCAAGAGCACCCCTCCATATCCTCCAAATTACCTCCTGCTACCAGGTTCCTCCTTGTTTGCATTCCTGTCCTTTCTTCTTTCAACAATAAACTAAACTTAGAAGGGTTAGCCAAACTGTTGGCTCTCCAACTTCCTTTTGACCATGGTGTTTCCTCACAATTGTGATCCTAACTCAGACAGACACATAACCAAGGTCCTACACAAAGATATTTGCTCAACCATGCTTATTGCTCCTCCATTCATAGTAGCCAAAAATTGGAAACAACCTAGATGCCACACTGTACAAGAATGGATAAAGAAAATGTGGTACATTTACACTACAAAGCATTATTTAGCTGTTTAAAAAAATGACATCATGGCACCAGGCTGTGGTGACCCATACCTCTAATTTCAGCACTCGAGGTGGGAGTGGGGTGGGTAGTGGCAGGCCAGATCTCTGTGAGTTTGAGGCCAGCCTGGTCTACAGAGTGAGTTCCAGGACAGTCAAGGCCACACAGTGAAACCCTGTCTTGAAACAAAAGAAGAAAAAAAAAGAAATATCTCCAAAAATAATATCATTAAAATTAACAGATAAATGTATGAAACTAGAAAAAAATCAACAAAACAAAATAAAACAAAAAACAAAAAGGAATCATCCTGAATTGCCACAGACTGACCTAGTCCGGGGTCTCCTCCCTGGGAGAGCAAGGGCTGCAAAGGAGAACGAGGGCTCCAGTAATCAGGTCGGCAAGGATTGGAAGAATGACAGACAGACACAACACAAAGACATACGGTTTGAATCTGCTGCAAGTTTACTTCAGTGAGAGCATCAGATATATACACATGATTTAGGAATTAAGATTTGGCCCCATGCAAGGTTATACATAGTTACAGCGGATGAGTGGTTACATGTTGACAACTTACCTTGAAACTAAAATAACAGAGCAGGAAGTACCCTCGGAGTACTATCTGGCCTCCAGACAGTGGTTAAGAGTCTCAGACCTGAGGTCAGTTTTATTCTTACAATTCTGCTGAGCTGACTCCTATGTAAAAATACAGAAGTTTGATTTTGAAGCCCCCTCTATCCAACTTTTGGGGGAGGTGAACATATAATTTTTGCAATTATTGTGTTAAACTAATCTGGTCCCTTTTGCCAATAATCACCAAGGAGGCCTTGCTCTAGCTAATCTCTCCATAAAGTTAAGTGTGTAATAAATACATTCTCTCTCCATCTATATTTACCAATCTATTTTCCCTGATCATCATATACTCCTGTATACGGCATAGGAGGGGTTGTAGCCCTGAGTCTCTTTGGAGTTTCCCTGTTTACTGGAGGCATCCACCATCATCCTCTGAGTAGGTAATACCTTCTACCATAAATTATAGTAGTAGGCATTTTAGACTGTTCTTCCTAGCTCCTGGTGAACTCCCTTGGGCTTTTCCTTACTAGTCTCTGAACTTTTATCCTTTCACTATCCACCAAGACTTGGCCAGGACCCATTGTATTAATTAAAGCCATAAAAATCAGGAAAGATAAGGTACAGAACCCAAATCACAGAATTTGACCAGTGCACTGGAAGAAAGCATAGGGGCAGAATGCCAGGGACCTCCGGGACACTAAGTACCATGGAACACATGTCTCTGGTCCAAAGACATGGTTTTCACCATGTCTCACAGACTCCACCAGAGTTGGTGTGGCACTGAATTATCCCAGAGCCTGAACATAAAATGTTATGTATTTGCTTGTATGTGTTTATTAGCTTTTAAATCAATGATAAACAAACTACAATCCTTAGATCCACAGAGGTTAGGTAGTGTGTAAGGGGCTTGTGAGGACAGAGGGAAATAGAAGATAGTTATGGATGGATGTGGAGGGGCTGGAATGGGAGGATCAAGTGGTGAGTGGAAGCAAAGAGGGAGAAGATAAGGTGAATATGGAGAAAGATAGCTAAAAATAAAGCTATTAGAAGAGTATTATGGAAACCTAATACAGAAGAAGCTTCCTAAAATATACATATATGGGCATGGTCTTACTGAAATTGCCAAATAATGAGGGAGACAGAGTCCCAACTAAATGTCTCTTGTCATCTAGTCAAGCTTCCAGTGCTGGGATTGGGTTATATCTAATTGAGTTTTTGGATAAAGGGGTCCCATGGGAATCCCCAAACGACCCAGGCTATTACCATATGTTGTTCTCCACAAACTGACATGAAGGCCCCACTGCTGCAGACAACATCAATACTACTCATTCAACATGGAGCAATAGAGCTGAAACCTCCAATAAAGTCTTCACCCCCAGGTTCCAATGTCTTTGGTACAGGAACCTACTCTACACACTCTCAAAAGAGAAACATAAACACCAAGTCAGCTGCAAACAGCAAACCCTTTGTCTATAAAGCTGAACTGTCTGCAAGATTTGCTTGGGCAACGGTGGCACTAAGCTTGTAGGAAAAACCAACCAACATCTGATTTGACTTAAGGCCCACTGTTGTAATCTAAGAAAAGTGGTGCTCAAGAGAAAGACGCCATGTGACAGGGTTCAAGCAGAGGGGTTTTTATTTATTTATTTTCATTTAGAGAAAGGGATCCTATCAAAAGGGGGAAGAGAAGGGGAGAGACCAGCCTCTGGAGACAGGAGCAGCAGGAGAGAGGAGAAAGGAAAGAGGGGGAGAGAGAGGAAAGAAGAGGGGAGAGAGAAGGAGTGAGAGAGAAGAACAAACAGAGAGAGGGAGAGAAAGAGAGAGAAGGATGGGAGGTGGACAGGGGCCTTTTAAAAGGGAACACAGTGAATATACACAGATGGGGCTCATAGTGGCTGCAACTTCCCCTAATGCTATAGCCAGTGAAGGATGGTGGTCACCTCTCCCTAGCTAGTGCTGCAGCTATTGAGGGGTGGGGCCAACTTTGTGCAGTCCTTAGATATCGCCATGATCCCAGGTGGCAGTCATCTAGACTTGGCCTTTGATGGTGACATGGACCACGAACATTGACACAGACCCCTGCTGCTCTATGGCCATGGATTCAGATATGGACCTCAGTGGCAACACAGGCCAGGACTTCACTATGTTCTCAAGTGGCTTGGCAGGCTACTCACACCAGGCTGCACCTGTCCACCTTCAGATCTGCCTGTCATTATAGTGATCAAACTGTTCTGCTTCTCTTTCTCTCCCATCTCTCTGCCTGTACTTCTGCATTGTAGTGACTCCTGCTGTAGGAGGGCCACATGTTGCCAGGGGTCTCCTGGTGTCTTCTTCTTGCCCTCTGTGTGGTGGTGGGAGGGGCCTTTGGGAGACTTCAAGTGTTTATCCAACCCAAAGCTTCCAAAGGAAAAAAAATTCTGCCCAAAGTTAAGTGCAGCATGGTAGAACTGTAATTCAGCACAGAGTTGTCCAGTTTTACGGCTTAATTGCCATCACAACCAACTAGAAAGATTAGTAGACATAGCACCATGGCTTGTCCACTCAGTTCTCTGTTCTGCAGGCACTGCTCTTCTTCCTAGGCTAGGATGTAGCTTTGGGTGTCACAGTGACTCATACAAGTGCTGGGTGTTCTCAAAGGAAGAAGGCACAGGCCCACTAGCACTTGGGTTTGCTACTGGCTCTATTGATGGGCAGTGTGATTCATCTTTTCCCGATGAGCAAGAATAGCAACTGCCTTTGTGTCTCCGGTTCCTCTTCACATAACAGCAACACACCTCTTCCATTTCTCCATCACCTATTTCTTTCTCTCCCATCGCTCTCCACCACCTTCAGACAACATCCACCTGTGTGTAGGGCTGTGGTGTTGTCATCTTTGCATTCCGTGGGTGTCTAGGCAACATGGTTGGTTTCCATCTTTTTTTTTGTTTTGTAAATTTTTCTGATTTTTAATTGTTATTTTACTTATACATTTTTAATTTTTCTCTCTTTTTGCCCTGCAGGTTCTTTGCTTACATATGATGGCTTCTACTTTAGTGTTTCTATGGAATTCCTGAATGTATGAAGGAGTGGGTCTCTGAGTCTGTGTCTGCTTCTTATGCCTTTCCTTGGTCTCTTTTCCTTCTGTATGTTTGTTTTGTCATATCCCAACTGTTAGCTTTTGTTTTATCTTATTATGTTTTATTTGCAACACTTAGAAGCCTGTTTATTTTTTTAATGTTAGACAGAAAGGAAGTGGATCCTGCTAGGAGGTGGAGGAGAGAAGGGAGGAACCTCTCAAAGTAGATGGAGGGTAGACAAATTAGGATGGATATGTTACATGACAAGAACATCAATTTTCAATAAAATGAAAAAAATAAAAATCTTAATAGTGATAACATATCCAAAAAAACTTATAAAAATATTTGAATTGGTAGTTTTATGTTGAAGGCATTTCTGTTAAAAATTTGAAAAAAACAGGGGTACGTTTTGTGATTATTTCTTTGTGTAACCATCATGATACATTAAAAAAAGAGAAACATATTATAAAGAAAGTAAATTTTCATTACTTGCAGATAATTTATTAAAACTAACAGTAGCTTAGTAAAACTGGTTGTTAAATCAACACAAAACCCATTTACATTCCTGTCATAGTAAACACAGAGAATATCATTAAAATACTATTTAAATAGTTTCAAAATGTAAACTAGGAAAAAAAATCTAGCATGAGATATTCAAGACAAGTGGAGAAATTATAAAATATTTTGAAGAACATTATAATACAACTGAACAACATGAGAGCTATCTAATGTTAATGGGCTGGAACTCTGTACCAAATAAATTCATTATCAGATAATTCAATATTATAAAACCAGTTTGTTCAAGTTGATCTTTAAATTAAGTGTAACGCCAATCAATGTCCACAGTGTGGTCATTGCCATTGTCTTTCCTACAGATGTTGATTAACTGACTCTAAAGTTAATAGGATCAATTCAGCTTAGTTATGGCACAGATAGATATGGATGCTGCCCAACAGAAAATCATGAGGTTCTTTAAAAACATGATAGGATTTTTGGAGGGTGTTATTTATTTTTTTTAAATTGTGCAGTTCTAGAGCACAGAATATAGATGATAATATTGTGTTGTGATGTTAAATGTTGGATATCCCTGGTAGAGACTTTCAATGAAAGAATATGGGGTAGGCTGCTATACTAGGTATTAATACTCCTTATAGGCAACTATATTAAATAAGCAATGCAGCACAGAATAAAAACCAACACATATTTGAATAAAATGAAAGTCTAAGAAAATAATTAGCATTTGAGACCCAGAATTAAAAGCACAGTTGTTTAATTCACATGGAAAATTGATGGAAATGGATTTCTGTTCCTGTCATACACAAAATTTAACTTCAAGGACACTATTCATTTAGATGGGAAGCCATGGACTAAGAGAATGTGGTGGTTAGAATGAGAACAGGCCCCATGGGGTTATGTGTTTGGATAGTGTGTCTGCAGTTGGGAAGGATTAGGAAGCATGGCTTTGTTGGAGTAGATGTGTCACAGGAAGTCTTTGATGTTCCAAAAGACTTATACCCTTCCCACAGTGCTCTCTAACTGCTGTTTGTGGCTTGAGATACAAGTTCTAAGCTGTCCCTGCTGCTATATCTTAATCAGCACGGACTCTAACTATGTAGAAATTGTAAACTCGACTAAACACTTTCTTGTATAAATTGCCTTGGCCATGGTATTTTGTCACAGTAATACATAAATATCCAATATAAACTCTTAAGAGAGAATGGAGTAGAATTGTTGTAACCTATTGATTATTATGGCATACTATTGAAAAGATTCTGGCTGGTGAGTGAGATTTCTCAGTGAGTAAGGAAGCTTTGCTGCCTGTTGGGCCTTAAAAGACCCAAGCCCAAGCTCTAATAAGCTCAGTGTAACTTTCTGAGCCTGATTTGAGTTTAGCAACCTGTCTCTGGCCAGTGACTTCTATATGTGAGATCATAGCCAGATCTGGAACTGCCTCTGCCTAGCTACTTCTGATGTGACAAATCATAATTGGCCCCAATACCTCACCTCTTCTTAAGGTTCATGCCTTTGGCCCTAAAGCTATATAAGCAGTTACCTGTTGTAATAAAACAAGATCCTGCTTCAACAGACTCCAGGCTCAGTATGTGTTTCTCCCTGGTAACCGGGAGAGGGTAGGTCTGAGTCGTCCCACATTCATCATTTCACTCAGCCCCGAGAAGGAAATCAACTGGACTGGTCCTTCCCCAGGCCTACCTGCAGAGGGTTTGGCAGCTTCTAGCTCTGATTACTTAAGTGAGTTGATACCTTGGAACCACATGGTAGAAGAAAAGAAGTGTTCTATCATGTTATCCTCTGACTTCCATATATGTGCTGTGGGGTATCCATATACACACACAGACACATACAAAATCAATTCAACATCATAAATAATGACTTAAAACATAAGCATCAAATTATGACACTTTTGTTTATAAAATTAAGAATAATTAAAACATGAAAAGAAATACCGTATTAGTTGAACAAAGTTGCATATACATCTTTGATTAAAGAATTAACACATGTAGATTCAGTAAGAATAAAACAGTGTGCATGTGAATAGATACTACACAAAAAAATGAAATATAAATGTCTGACAAACATGTGAAAAAAGTACTTAACCTTACTAGCAATCAGGGAAATAAAGCCAAGATTATGTTCAGATACAATTTCACACCTAAGGGAGAGCAAAATGTGGAAAATTCAACAGTTATTAGGGATTGATGAAGATTGGTACAACTAAACATTTGCTCACTCCAGGTGGGGATGTAAATTGGAGCAATGATTTGAAAAACAATTTAGCATTTATGTAGCAAATGTGAACATGTGCATTCTCTAATGATGAAACAATAAGATTCCAAGGTATAGACACTCAATACTGCTGCCAGTGTGTTTCTGAGGAGAAACAAACAGACACACAGATGTGTAAATATCACTTAGGAGAGGGAAGGGCATGAAAGTTAGATTAGAAAGGCTAATTTATCTGTTCAAAGTCCAGCACATGTTCACTCTTACCATCACCCATACCTCCTTAAAGCTGAGTGTGGTACAGGGTAGGGGAAGGGGCACCATATCTGGCTTAGGGAGGACATTCAAAGCATTTGATCCAGACCATCAAGAAGCTATTGAGCAGGTTGTGAGGTCACAGTGACATCTGGAAAGGACTATGGGCTGGGAATTCATCATGGAGTCACAAGGGAAGTTCTGAAAGGCAGAGACAGAGCTTCAGAGTCATGTTAAAGGTTTGATGTTAGGGATACGGCTTGAGTGGGACTGAGGTGCATTACATAACAGGTGACAAGCATGCCATTAGGCAGAACTTAAATGGGAAGGAAGTTTTATTGGGGAAAGGAAGGGAGTAAGGGAAGGGAGAGAGAGAGAGAGAGAGAGAGAGAGAGAGAGACAGAGACAGAGACAGAGACAGAGAGAGAAACAGAGAGAAAGAGAGACAGTGAGAATAGAGAGAGAATAAGCATTTGCCTCATGCTTCCCTCTTTCTGGTTCTGTCCTAATCTGAAACCACACCCAAAGAGGTGTGAGAGAGACAGAGAGAAGAGAGAGTGAGAGAATAAGCATTTGCCTCATTCAGGTTTCCCTCTTCCTGGTTCTGTCTGAACCTGAAGGCATGCCCAAAGGGTGGGGCCATTAGCATAAATAGCCTGGCAAGGCTTGATGCTGCTACATCTATCAGGGACCAGGCCTTGGTTTCAGCTTACTGGAACCAAATGGAGCCCAGCAAGCAGTTCTTGGGAAAGCCTCAACCCAGGGGCAACCAATCAGCAGGTGCCCCACAACCTTGTGCAAGAAAACTAAACATAGCAAAGGAAAAGCCCCTAACCACTAATCCACCACTCAACCATATAATAACCTGTAAACTTTTTATTGAAATTCACCAATCAGGCTCCAGACTAACCTCCCTCCCTGGAATTCTCTTAATCTTACTTAAAAGGAACCTTAGGACTTCCCATGGTTGCCCTGTGCCACCCCATCTTGTAGGAAGGTTTTTAATAAAGCGCTTTTGCTTAGTGCATATGTCTCTGGTAGTCTTTCATGGGACTTCTTGAAGACCATAATATAGGTACATAATAGTGTTATCAAACAAAAGACAAGAGAGGATGCTAAGTTTTATTATTCTGGAAGCTTAAAAGTGAAAAAAAAAAAACCCTCCTTGTTTATCGACAGGTACCTCAGATTGTTTTGCATCAGCAAACCTAAAAGGAGAGAAACCAATGCACAAACTCCAGGGAGAAGAAATAGTTTGAATAATAAGGTAGGTTTTAATGACTTAGCAAAGGGATCAGCAATCCTAGCAGTTCATTAAAATCATCACCTGGTGAACTTAAACTACTGAGGCTCAGGCCTTATTCCTGGGTCTTGTGTGAATGCTCTATTCAGCTTATTGTTAATTATACATTAATTTAAAAAAAGCTCTCTAGGTGGGTTTAATTGGTGCCAAAGGTTTTAGAGTGATGATAAAAGATATGACTGGTAAAACCTTTGCTTCCTTGTTTGATCTATCAAGACAAACCACAGAAATACACAGTTGTATACTGTGCACATATTCCTAAATAGTTCAACATTATTTAATAAAGTTATAACGCATAAAGCAGATACAAAATGATGTTATAAAATTCTTACCTTTTCTCTTTCATGGCCCCAGGTAGGGTTATTTGGTTTTCATTTGTTTCTACTGTGGGCAGTCTTCTTGGTCTTCTATATTGCAAATGTGTGTATCTCACCATGCCAAGAACAGCAGTGTACTTTCCAGACAGCAACTATCAAATTTCCCATGTCATTGTTAAGCTTGAAAAAACCTAGCTCAACTTTGAAACTTCGAAGACCAGTGACTTATGATACTGTGTAGCCTTTTCCTCCAAGACTGAAACAATGCCTCTCCTAGGAAAGGAAGCTCCTTAAGACAGAAGGTAAACAAAATAGCTTTGGGAAGTCCCTGAAACTGACCAATATTCACTGCAGCCTACCTTCTGGAGGAAGTAATGAAGACAGCTGACAGTCACTTTCAGAAAAGCTAAATTGCAAAGAAGATTTAGACCAGACTGGCTGCCTGGAAGAAGCAGACACCAGAGGTAAAAATGGCCGGTAGGATATTTCCATGAGATAAACACATTACATTATAGGCAGTGGGGATCTCCCTATGCTCACTCACACCATGCCAGATACCGGAGAGCTGTGGCAGTAGCAAACAAGTAAGGCACAGCAGAAGAAAAAGACATTCTGGAGTCTGTTCTCTGGCCTTGCCTTTCTGAGATTCATCCATTAGGGATTAGCCTACTGGTGGGCTGACACTTTCAACTTTAATTGCCACCTGCTGCTCCTCTGACCTGGCCACCAGCAGGAGAGGAAGAGAAGAGGAGGAGACAGGCAGAGGAAGAGGGGCTAGGGAGATGGAGGAGTGAGGGAGGTATAGGAAGGAGGGATGGAGTGGAGTTCCCTAAATCTATTGCCCATCATGAAGAGCTACTGATTACACATTCTGCCATGGAAAACGAGTCCTTTGAGAGTGATAGTTGCAGCCAATGTGTCCCTCAATACTTTACACCTTCCCTTTATTCTCTTTTATGTCTCTCAAGCTCCAGCCACAAGTAGCACAAAATGAAAACCTTGTCTTATAACCTGAAAACCTCCATGAATGAATCCGCTGACAATGCGCTTTTCACATTTAAGCTGAGACAAGACCCTTTCCGCGTTCCATCTGAACTTTTCTACCCTTTGCCACCTAAATCATTTATTTATTTGATGTGATCCTTTTGATTTATTAAAAATATTGCTGCTGGCCTTAGGGCTTCTTGGCAGGGATACAAAATGTTGATGCAATAACTTAATTAAATTGGCACAAGGATCAGGCAAGAATCAGATATAAAGGAAAATATTTCTTAGAGAATGTATGTAAGAGGGAGAATATATTCATATTCAGGAACAATAAGTAATAGGAGGTCATGTCTGTTATGATAAAGCGCGAGGGGAACCTTGGTAGATTCCATGGCAGGCAAGGGTGACTGAGGCGGAGGGACAGAGCTTAAGTGAGAAGTTTTATTAGAAAGGGAAGGGGGTGGTGGAAAGAGAAAAGAGGCACAGAGACAGAGGACTGAAGAGAAGAGGGAGACAGGAAAAATCCCGTTTGCCCCAAGGGAACAGCAGGAAAGACAACTGAAAGAGAGCACAAGTGGGCGGGGTCTGTCTTTTAAAGGGGCCTTTGCACCTGCATGCAGACTAGTACTCATAGAACTTTGTGCCGACCACGGTACTGCCTGAGTGCATTCTGCCAGGTGAAAGGGGCGGCCAGCACAATGCCTAAATCCTTACAATGTCCAAATTATTCCAATGAATCACCAGACCTTGCTGTAATTCCAGCCCTGTGCTAAGTGGAAATGTGTTTCATTAGACCCTGATGGTTCCAAAACGCCATGAACAGCAACAAAAGAAGCAAAGCTAGGTGTGCAGCCACCTGTGCATGGGAATGGAAGACCAACATGCAACCTTAGACTGTGTTCATATTGGAAAGCACTCCCCCCACTTCCCTCCTTCCCCTTTCCCTTTTACTTCCATACCCCCTCAGTATCCCTTGTTCCTTCCCATTTCCCTTTTCTTACCCCTCCTCTTCTTCTTCTCTGGGTCTTGTGACCTTTCTTCCTTGTCTTCCTTCTCTTTTGCCCCATTTATCTGGCTGTTTCCTTCCTGTCTGCAATGTGTGGCAATGAAGAGATGCTTCATCCATCTCTCCTCTGCCATCGGCTAATCTGTGTTTTTCTTCCCATTTCTCCCTCTTTCAATGTACCCATTTTCTCCTTTGTCCTTCTTGAGCTCAATGTCTCACCTCAGTCCTCTCTTAAGTAAATGAAGGATAGGACAGGGCTCACTTCCTTTTCATTCCCGCTGATGCACTATTACAGCTAAATGATTCAGACAGAATTGTGGTAAAATAGCACCAATAACAAATACAGGGAACATCAAGAATGCATTCTCCGACAGACTTATTTTCACAGCAGCTGATGGATACATGGAGGTGATCAAGGCAGAATGTGCCCTTTGTTCACAAGGCTTTCATTCTAGAAAGCAGGGGGCTGATTCTGTTACCCATGATCCCTCCTGGGTCCCCTCCACCCCCTAAAAGGATTAAAATGAGTTTGGGGGGGGGGAATGGAGCTCTGACAGGAGAAGCTGGCCAACTCTTGGCTGTGCTTATCTGAGTCCCTGCAGCTGATGTCCCTTTCCTCTCTTGAGGTCATGCCACCTCTCAGAATCCCTTCCCTCTGTCAGCTTATCCTTCTCTTTTATGAAGGAAAATTCAGAGCATTATCTACTTTCGAGCCAAGGAAAAAGACTCCTTTACTCCACAGGGCTTCTCTGACTTGTGGAGTGCTGAGAATCCATCCCTCCTTCGGTTATTTCTAGTTTTTGTGATTGAGGAAATCTCTGATGACGATACGGTGCTCATAGGATAGCGCCTAAACCGAACACAGAGCTCTTCTGTCCCGGGGTGATTGTGATCAGCTCAAGTGATTTTGAAGAGGAAGGCAGAGGGAAGCTGGGCAACAACATGCATGCCATTGTTACAGGCTGAGTGATTCCTAAGCAATCAGGGCTCTGCCCTCACCCCCATGCTGACTGAGCCCTGTTGATGGCTGTGCACTCAGGCAGGGAGCCAAGCCTTCAGCTGGGCTGTGTGATAGTCACACAGGCTGCCTGCAGCAATGTTCCCAGTCAGGCAAGCAGCAGCAAACACAGGCAGTCTCTTTGGAAGGCTGATGTCTGTGGTCAGGACTTGAATACTGCTCCACGGGATATATATCAGTTACATTAAACATTCAGGGCTTGCCTTGCTTTGCCAGGTGACAACGTTTTCTCGTGGGCAGACAATTGGTAGAACCAAGTGAGTGGTGCTGTGATTGCAAGCAAAGAGAGCATCACACCCAGGTGTGTGGGACCGGTGTTCTATATAGAGTCAGAGACCGGAATGCATGAGAACTCAGAAGCTAGAGTGCTCACTGACTAGATGGCATGGGACAAGAAGGAAGAGCTATGCAGAGTTCTGTCCTGTCCTTGGAAAAAAAGTCTGAAGGGTTCAGTATTTTATCTCACGCACACTCACTTGTGCCTAGATCCGGGTTTATTCATGGTCCTGTTCAAAATAATAAGTAGGCTTATGCTGTCAAAAATCTTTTTAAGTTATGGCTGATCAGATATGACAAGCTCCATACTTTTTATACACGTAGAATTTCCCAGATATTTTGACAATTCTAAATTGGAAGCCAATCAATCATTTAGACATTCTGTTTCCTTTTCTGCCGAATTATTTGATTAAAGTGAGTGTCTAAGAATAGAGATGCTTAGGGAATGAAAATCATGTGAACTCTTGGTATAGTTTGTCATTCCATCTTAAAGAGTATATAAATCTATGATTTGACAAATAGCAAACAGAGGGATTTTCTTATCTTTGAGTACTCATATCTCAGTCTTTTGCTTTCATCATACACTTGCTTGCTGAGATTCAAACCTCGATGAGAAGTTGAAACTAAGTGGAAATAAAGTAACTCTTCTCTTGAGAAGCAAAAACGGCTGTATTTTAAACTGAGTGAAGAAAGTTGTTCAGGACTCTTAAAAAACATAAACTAGAAAAACAGTGTAATATCACCTTACATTTGGATGAACATGCGCTTTCTCTTATGATCAATCAACCTGATAAAACAACAGGTTTTATCACAAACACACACACACACACACACACACACACACACACACACACACACGCGCTCCTTTTACCTTCTCTGGCCCCCTTCCCCTGGTCCTCTTACTCTCCCAAATAGCTCATCGTATGCCTTCAACACACATACACATCCATGTGCATGTACATACCTATGTATTCTTCTCACCCCATGGGCAGCAGTATCAAAGAAACTGTTACCAGCCTATAAAGAGGTATATATTAGGGTCCATAGTGTGTTTATGATGAGTTCGTTGGTGGGAGTTAGTAACTGTTACAATGTTTACCAACTTCATGGTGTTTTTATGCTTGGCATTCTCCTCATTTCCCACTCTTCCAGTTTGAAAAGTTGAGCTCATGTCCTTGACCTCAGCACTGGAGAGGTGGAGATAGTAGTGATATGACTGGGCTGAGAGAAGAATATAAAGAGGAGACAGGATCTGAGAGCATTTGCCTTTGAGGATCCTTGGAGACAGGATTGCCATTTCAGCTGGATAGACATAAGATCTACTGCCCTTGGCTGCTTTGCTTCTCTGCTCTTCAGCTTGAAACGTAAACCCTAATATCCATCTCTGGGTCTTTTATTTCTCATGCTACACAATACCCTGAAAGTTACAGGAGAAATTTTGACTGAATTAGCTCCTGTTCATCAAGGTCTTCTCAACACCTAAGTTGAGAACAATCAAATTCAACTGCTAGGATGGACAATTGAAATGCTGAAAATAAATACTGCAAACAACTGCTTAAAATGAATCCTAGGCATTAAAACAGGCTAAAGGGAGAATGTAATGCTCTTATTTTATGTCAAGCATTTAATCTACACAAAGCAAAATCCTATTCCTTGGATGAGACTTGTAAAGTCGTTTTAGGATTGCACAGAAGTGAAGCAATGGAAAACAAGGCAGCATATTAGCCTCTAAAATTTAGCAAGGCAAATAAAACTTTATGTTTCAATTTTTTCCTAATTAAACTTCATAGATTGCTTAGATGTTAATCAGCACACAAAGTGTCTAGGATTTTTAGTTCCTGAAGCAATAGCAGGCAGATTGTTTAATTATCCAACAGAACATAGCTGAGAAAAAAAAAAAAGTGGGCAAGAAATCGTTTCTTAATTGTAAAGTTTACATGGGGGAGGTCCACAATTCTTGAATTAATATATGATGATATAAAACTTAGAGCTTACCCAGAATTTTTTTGTGTCTAACTTTATTTGTCTAGGAGACAATAGACACTCCATGTCCAAGGCAACAGTCACCTACCCTCCTTTTCTAGTGGTCTGATTTCCCAGAGCTGTTACTGGTAGTAAACTACAGTTGAAAATGTTGATTTATTTCTCTTGACTCTTTCAATATAGAAATCATATCCACATAGTTTAAATTATACTATAGTTCTAATGTTTTCTTCTCGTTAGTTATTGTTGTTATTCTTTGTTTCTTTTCCCCACAAACTACTTCTCGTTCTTTTCCCATCTCTTTATTTTTTGTAGTAATGAGGGCTCTGTGTATGCCCCTCTATCTGTCTGTCTGTCTATCTATCTATCCATCATCTATTCATTTAAGTAAATGTAGAAAACTAGTTATTTTATTGTCTTGTTTAAATGGCCACTGTAACTTTGTTAGTCACCTATTGTGCATAATGTATATGTTCAAGTTAAGTATGAAAAAAAAACCATAATAAATAGGATTCTGTGCTAATAATGGTTTTCTATAATTTCTGGGGGTCTTGGATTTTATCCTATGTGGATAAGAAGGGATGGCTGTCTTCATTATCATCACGAAAGTCTTAACTGTGACATTGCTAAGTTGGGGGTTCCTTTATGGTTTCTTCACCTTAAGTTCAATGAACACACAATAAAGAAAAAGTAAACAAAGTCACCAAGGTAAAAGGTGTGTGTGTCTCAGAGAGAGAGAGAGAGAGAGAGAGAGAGAGAGAAGGAAAGAGTGAGAGAGAAAGAGAGGAGAGTTATTCTATCCATTCTAATTGAGATTAATTGTCTCTGGAAGGTATTGATTTATACATCTCTGATAACAAAAGACGTTGACCATATCCTTAAGCATTTGCATATCTTCTTTTGAGAAATGTCTGCTCAGATCACTTGATATTACATAAATTGGATAATATGCAGTTTCTGTTCCTGAGTTAATATTAGAAAATGTATTTATACTTTGGGTGAGTTAGCATATTAAAAAAGAAAATTGGTTTTTTTCAATTCATAGAGAAATGCTATTTAAAAAACATTAAATCCATCCGTGATTAAGAAGATTTTGTTATCTTTATGAGAGGTAATTACAATAGACTCTCAGTAAGCATCAGAACCATGACAAACATTTTAAAAACAAAGAACAGAAATTCAGCATCTTAAAGTTTCAGTTCAAACAACAGTACCATCACTATGTCTAGCATTGTCTTAAAAGTTATAGTCAGGAAGATAATACTGAAAAGGCAGTTAGAATAAGTAACTAATATAGGACAATAATATGATAGTAATTATCCACATAGAGACTCTTGGAAGCTCCACACAGGAGGTTGGTAAAGACACAGATATGTTGTTGTATATGAGATGTATATATACAATTCAACTCAGATTTTTGTTCACTATTGAATGCATTGCAAATATAAATTTTTAATGATATTATATGCAACAACAATGTTTTGTGCCTTTAAAGAATTCTGTGAGGAAAAGGCACAAAATATGATCAAAAGGATAAAGATGATGTTAATGAGTGGAGACAGAAGATGTCTAAACATGAGTTTCAAACTCATCTGTACAGCCAGTGGGTAACCAAACCTGGGTGATTGTCCTTGCAGCCCTTTTATCTATGGGCTCAGAGCTCTTGAGTTCACTGCCAGCCTTTCAATGAGTCTATTTGCTTTCAGACCATCTTCTAGAATGTACCTCATGCAACAGCTTCTTAAGATGGGGTGAGGAATCTTCCTAATCTAGTGTGTTCTAAGCCAAGAGCATAGAAAATTATTGCCATTCAATAAGAAGGAACTGGAAAGGTAAAATAAGGAATACTGAACTTCAAAAAGCAATTTAAAGCCTTTCAGATCCAAATCAGATGGAATTTGAGAAAAAAATTCTAAAATACATAAAATACATTTTGTTAGTTTTAAGTATTAAATAACAATATGAAAAGATACTAGGTAAAACAGTATTTAAGTATATATGCTTTTTAAAATTTAATCAAAAAATAGCACTATTCAACTGAAAGAAGAAAATAGCTAGATCTACTGTTAAGATGTGTTATAGTTCTGAGATTACATATTCCAGGGACTCAAGGTAAAGCCAAATACTACTGTTCTAAACAAACAAACAAACAACAAAACCCATACCCACAGCAATAAAATGACTCCTAATGACATTCTGCTATACTTAAATTAGTGTCTTTGTCAGCTATCATCAGAGAAACTTCCTCCTGTAGCAGCTGGAAACAAATACAGACACCCACAGCCAGAAAAATGCAGAAAGTGAGAAACCTTGGAATAGCCAATCCTAAATGGAAGGTCTCCATCAATTCCCTCCCCTCTGAGGTCACAGAGTCCTATGGAAGAGGAGGAGGAAAGTGTCAGAGCCAGAGGGAATGGAGAACACCAAGAAAATATGGCTCTAAAACAACATGATCAAAGCTCATCTGAACCCACAAGAACTGAGGCAGTATGCACAGGGTCTGCATAGGTCTGCACCAGTACTCTGTGGACATGTTATAGGTTCCAGCTTAGTGTTTTTATGGGATTCCTGTGTGCAAACAGAAGGTTTCTGATTCTTGTGCCATCTCTTGGGTTTTTCTTTAAAATTATATAAATATATGTAATTTTATATATTGTACCTCAACAGCAATTTCCCCTCCCTCCCCTTTCCCCAGTCTGTCCCTCCTACCTTCCCTCTCCCCAGATTCACCCCCCCAACCTCCCTGCAGAAAAGAACAGGCATCCTAGGGACACTAAACAAAACATGGTATACTATGCTACAGTAATACCAGGCACATACCATCATATCAAGACTCTATAAGAGAGTGAGAACAAAAGGGTGCTGCAAGGAAACAAAAGAGTCAGAAGAGCCTCTGCTCATCCTGTTAAGAATTACACAAGAATAGCCGTAGCATATAGGTAGAGGATCTACATCACACCCTTGTAAACTCCCTGATCTCTGTGAACCCCCATGAGTCCCAGACAGTTGGTTCTGTAGGTCACATTTTCTCAGTGTCCTTGCCCACGCTGGTTCTTCTGATCCTTCTCCTATCTCTTCTACAGGACCCCCTAAGCTCCATTTAATGTTCGGCTGTGGTATTCTTCATCTGCTCCCATCAGTTGCTTTTCAGTTCCAGAACACTCTTTCAGGCAGGGCAAACTGTAGGTATAAGTTTTGTGGCTAGGTTGGTGTATCAATTCCTGTATGTGAGGCCTTTCCTGGTTATAAAAGATGGCTGGTTGAGGATCCATGTCCTCCATTACTTTGCCAAGTTTACTATCATAGATTCCATGGAGTTTCCACTGTACTAGCTCTCCACCTTGCCCTCCAGATGTCCCCCCCAGTTCCAGTCATTTTTTCTCTCAGTATTTTCTCCCTCTTTGGTCTAGTGGATCCCTCCTGTCCCCAACACCACATGCCCCCAGTCCACCCACCAAATCTATTCTGTTTCCTCTTCCTAGGGATGTCTACATGTCCCCATCCCTTGAACTCACTTTGTTACTTAACCTCTCTGGGTTTGTGGACCATGGCATGATTAATTTTACATTACAGCTAATATCCACTTAAAAGAAAGTATATACCATGTTTGTCTTTCTGGGTCTAGGTTACCTCACTCAGAATGAGTTTTTCTAGTTCCAGCCATTTGCCTGCAAATATGATGTTACTTTTTTTTAACAGCAGAGTAATACTCTACTGTTTAAATGTACCACATTTTCTTTATTCATCCTTCAGTTGAGGAACACCTAGGTTGTTTCTAGTTTCTGGCTCTTATGAATAAAGCTGGTATGGACACAGTTGAGCAAATGTCCTTGTGATAAAATGGAGTGTCCTTTGGTTATATGCCCAAGAGTGATATTGCTAGGTCTTGAGGTAGATTGATTCCCAAAATTCTGAGAAACTACCATATTGATTTATAAAGTGGCCGTATAAGTTCACACTCCCACCAACAGTGGAAGAGTGTTCTACTTACTCCACATCCTCTACAGAATGAGCTGTCACTTGTGTTTTTGATCTTAGCTATTCTGTCAGTTAGAAGACTGAATCTCAAAGTCATATTGATTTGCATTTTCCTGATGGCTACGGATGCTAAACATTTGTTTCTCGGCCATTTGAGATTCCCCTGTTGAGAATTCTGTTTAGATCTGCAACTCATATTTTTTTATTGGGTTATTTAGTTTATTGATATCTAGTTTCTTGAGTTCTTTATATATTTTGGACATTAGCCCTCTGCCAGATGTGGAGCTGGTGAAAATATTTTTCAATTTTCTGGGCTGTCATTTTGTCGTATTGACAGTGTCTTTTGCCTTACAGAAGCCTTTCAGCTTGATGAGGTCTGTTAATTGTCAAATTTAGTGTTCTGGTCAAGAAATTGTCTTCCATGCCAATGCTTTTAGGGCTATTCCATACTTCTCTTCTATCAGCTTCATTGTACCTGGATTTATGTTGAGGCATTTGGTCCACTTGGACTTGAGTTTTGTATGTGGTGATAGATATAGATCTATTTGTATTCTTCTACATGATAACAACCATTTAGACCAACACCATTTGTTGAAGATGCTTTCTTTTTTCCATTGTATATTTCTGGCTTCTTTATCAAAACTCAGATGTCCTTAGGTGTGTGGATATACATATGGATCTTTGATTAGATTCCATTGATCAACTGTTTTTATGCCAATATCATGTGGTTTTAGTTACTATAACACTGCAGTAATAAAATCAGGGATGGTAATACCTCTGGAAATTCTTTTACTGAATAGTATTGTTTTAACTTCCTGGATTTTGCTTTTTGTTTTCCATATAAAGTGGAACACTGCTCTTTCTAGGTGTGTAAAGAATTGTGGTGGAATTTTGATGGAATTGTGTTGAATCTGTAGAATGATTTTGGTACAATGGGCATTTTTTTGTTATGTTAATCCTACAGATCCCTGAACATGAGAGATTTTCCATATTCTGACATCTTCTCCAATTTCTTTCTTCAAAGACTTGAAATTTTTATCATGCAGGTCCTTTACTTGCTTGATTAATTACCTCAAGATATTTTATATAGGTTGTGGCTATTGTGATGGAAGGTAAATGAGGAAGGAACTAGAAGTGGAGGGAGGGGAAACTGCATTTCATATTTCACTATGAAAACAAGTAGATGCTAAATGAGATAGCAGTGAAATGGTATATGTGCTGTGTCACACCAATAGCTCATTGAGTATGTATAGGAAACTCAGAGAAAGGCTATTCCGATTCAAAAGTCACCTCAATTTAACAATATTTATTTAAGCAAGAAGCTTCTAGAACAAATCTACATTTTAGACCAAAGGTGATTCTGGATGTTCTCTATCACAGCATAATGAACTACTTTTTATAACCAGAAATGTAGAAAATAACACATAGAAGTTACCTGATTGGTGCACTCTAGACTTTGGCAAATTAAGACATAATTAATCTTCAGAGTTAGCTAAGGTTATCAACTAAGGCCCAGTTACATAACTATAAGACTCTGAAGTTAGATACTTGAACATACCTGAACCAAGCTATGTTGTAGTTACACAGAAAAGCTCCTTTGGACCAACTCATCATTCAAATACAGACACAGATTGGGCTAATTTATTCTAATTCCACATGGCAAACTCATAAAATTTGATGCATCACAAAAGACAGAGACTTGCCTTTTGGATGAGAGCAACTGTCAATAAGTGATTGCTGGGACAGTGGGTCAGCTGTTTCATCCATGAATAAAGAAGAGGGAGAGGAAAGGAAACTGGATTCTTTCATCCCATTTTGTTTTACACAAAAATAATTTTCAGATGAAATCTCAGTGTTAAAAGAAAAAGGAAAAATGTCTCAAAATCAGGAAAGTGCCTTGATGGATTCCCAGTAGGGATTTTTCATAAGTTAGGTGATCGATCATATGTTTTTTTTAAAAAAAAAAGCCTGATTAAATGAAAACCATCCAGATGCAGAACTATTAATCTAAAGATACTATTTAAAGGAATGATGCAAGCCCTAGAGGGTAATGATTCCTCCTCAATGCCACTGTTGAGGGAATACAACCATTGGCATTGACCCTGTTTCAGGGGAGGTCCAGGCAGTGTTTTAAACACTTTACCAACATCTTATTTAATTTTAAAGGTAATATAGAAGATGAGTATTATGGCTATGAAACACTTAAAGCAAAGAAACTAGATGCAAGAGAAATTAGATAAATCAAATCACATTAAACATGGTATTAGGACACAAATCCATGTTGCCCACTATGCAAATAGACTGTCTCTCCCAAAGAATCATAATCTAACCAAAGTAAACATATTATGTTTAGAAACATATCTGGTGGCAACCAGGACTAAATAGAAACAGTCATTCATATACCTAAAGAAATATGTGCACAGTTCCATTAGAAACAAATAGTAGAAACTTTGTATATTAAAATCTATGGTAGCTTCAGTGTTGCTTAGCAATTTTTACTCTTGAGATTTCTGTGCTGAATCTAATAGGCTCTGATGAAAATAACGAATTCAACAAAAATTCTAAAAAAGTCATACCAAAATAAGACAGAACAAAACAAATCAGAAAGCATGTATGAGGATATCTCACAAGAATCTTCAGTGAATAATAAATGTGAAAAGTTGTTAGATGTTATTGATGATAATGGAAATACAAATTAAAATTTTAACTTGTCTATTCTCTAGAATAAAAATATGGCAGAAATTAAAATGTTGGTTTAAATGAACTAAGGATGTAAAATAACATATTCTTAGATACAGCTTCTTCAGACGATATAAATTGCTGCATTCATGAAACAAATTTATCTCTGATGGCAATTAGGGAAGCAGAGGCAGAGATCCACAGACAAGCACCATACTGAACTCTCGGAGTCTTGCTAAACAGCGGGGAGGATTTCTATGAGCCAAGAGGGTGAGGATGACCTGAACTCTTGGGAGCTCAAGGATGCTGGACCAACAGCTAGGAGCCTGCATGAGAATGACTTATGCCATCTGCAGGTGTGTGTGACAATCTTCTCTCTTATTCTCTTAGTAAGGTTTTTAACAGTAAGAGGTGGACCTGTCCCTGATCCTTAGCTGCCTTTTGACAACCTGTTTCCCATGCTGGATTACTTGGCCCTGCCTCCACATAAGGGGAGGTGCTTGGTCCTGCCTCAACTTGATGAGCCATGCTTTGTATAAACTCATGGGAGGCCTGCCCCTTTCTGAATGGAGATGGAGGAGAGGATGGGGAGGGGGTACAAAGGACAGGGGAGGGGACATGAGAAGACAGAGGGAAAACTGTCTGGCATGCAAAATAAATTAAAATTAATGTTATTTAAAAATAAAAAAAACAAATTTACCATAATCCTATAAAATCAGTTCTATGTCTGTGGTTGGTGATTCTATTCAACTTCAAGTCATAATTTGAAAAGAAAATCACACATATGTGAATCAGGAGAAAGTTAAGCACTACATGGGGGAAAATTTATTTAAAGTATAAAATGAATAAGCAATAAAAAGAATAATGGAAAATATCTCTTTGAAGTACACATATCAAATATAGCTTTATACAATAGTGGAAAAGTCATGGGCTCCAAACACAGACCTCCACACTGCAGCATCTCAGGAACAGACACAGCACTTTCAGCAGGCTTCCACACTGATAATGTTCAAAGAGTCCACTTTAAACCACTGTTTAGTTGTTCAGAAACATCAGTGGCTCCTTCATTGAAGGGGGAAAACTGAAATGGGGGGTGTACTGTATGACAGATACAATATCGTTATCTTGGTACTCACAGTGGGCAATATTCTTCTTGTGTAATATTCTAGTTGTAATCCACAGAACACTTCATAGACCAGGCTACAGAAACCCACAGAGACAACTGACCTGAACAAGGCAGAGCTCATGGACCCCCAGACTGATAGCTGGGAAACCAGCATTGTACTGACTCAGACCCCTTGAACATGGATCTCAGTTAGAAGGCCTGGGCAGTGTAAGGGACTTCTGACAGTGGAACCGGGATGTATTGTATCGCTGGTGCACAAAAGGACTTTGGGAGCACATTCCCCATGGAGGGATACTACCTTAGCCTAGAGACAGGAAGGAGGGCCTAGGCCCTACCCAAAATGACATATTTTAATGATACCTCCTGAAAGGCATCACCCTCCCTGTGGAGTGGGTGGTGAACTGGACAGGAGGGGGGTTTGGGGGACATGAGAGGGAGGGAGAGGCAACTGGGATCAATGTGTAAAATAAGAAAAAATATTATATATATAATATATATATATATATAATTATATATATATATATATATATATATATATATATATATATATGAAAATTTGAAGAAACTCTTCATTTTCAAGTTTTCAATGCCATCTAAACACAGGACACATGGACTTTTAAAGCAATGTTTTTATGCTGACATTTACACAGAAATTATTTTATGCTCAACTAGTCATAGGAAAAATGTCGACTTTCATTTCAAACACAAGGGATCGAATATGATTATGTAAATCTTTCAAAAATACTGAGATTGTGTTCACCTATGATTAAGAAACCACACTGAAAAGATGGTACATGTTAACAGGCTGAGTGTATATGGGCATATAGGTTGCATATGTATATATGTATATTTAAAATGTATGCACTTTAAGGTTTAATACCTTGTGTTTTCCCATTTAAAATAATGGAAACGGAATATGTTTTCGCTTTGTTTTTTCTTTTTTCAGAGACAGGGGTTCTCTGTATTGCTTTGGAGCCTGTTCTGTAACTAGCTCTGTAGACCAGACTCAAACTCAGAGATCTGACTGCCTCTGCCTCCTGAGTGTTGGCATTAAAGGCATGTTCCACCAATTTCCAGCTTGCAAACAGATTCTTGATAAATTTTCTGTTAGGAGCATGTAATTTTTAAGAAATGGATTCTAACTTTAAATTAAGATGTACTGTAACTGGTTACTTCTTAGTTACCCTTACAGCCTTGACATTCTGCCTAGTGCCCACTACCACAGCTTTATCTCTGTCCTTTCCTGTCAACTACTGCCTATGATCCCATTCTTTTATTGTATCTCACAGTCTCTCTCTGTCTCTTTCATCCCATTTACAATTATAACTAGTCTCTGATGGCATCTCTGCCCATCTGCCATGATTCCACGAAATCCCTTGAACCAACATACTACAACTCAGTTCACCTGTTTATGTTCCTATTTCTTCCACCACACTGTGGGTTTCTTCACTAACTGAATTGCCTTTTTTGAAGTGATTACATATAACAAATGGTACATAAATGTTCTCATTAATTCGTAAAGCTAGAAGAGTGGGTTAAGGTTAAGAAAGACTTCAAAGAGAAAGTAGAGTTCAGTGACATAAATGTTGGGTAGAAGAAAGCACAAAGAGAAATGGGAAGCAGATGGGAGGAATGGCAAGTGGGATTCCAAGGTAACCATGGAGGGAAAGATGGAAATTAAAGTTTCACACACACACACACAGAAGGGGGGTGGGTGGAATGATGGTGGGATACTTTGTGGTCCTCCCTTTCTCTTATCAGATACCAAAGAGTTCTTGAGGGTTATGTCCTATGCTCTCCACTCTCTCCTAGGAAGTGATTGCTGATTCTCAGTTCATGAACTTAAAACCTACTCTTTCTTGTTGTACTGTAGTTAACTGGTTTAATAAATAATAATATCTGATCTATTGTTTCTAATTGCTTTCTCAAAGAAGATACATGTTGTCCTAGAACATCCTCTGACTACAGAGCTATCTCAAACGTTATTTTCTGGATGGTGTAAATGTTTTTGGTTTGTGCTTCGTGTTCAAATAGCCATTATCTACACATGGCTTTGGAGCACAGGAAAGGAAGCATGTCTAAGCTATTGAGGAACTAAATTTATCATTTGTTGTTGCTTTGTATTTTTTATATGTAGCCCCAAACTCCGGAAACCTCTGGCTTGGGTTCATAAGTAAGGAATTATAGGTATGGCTAGCATGCCTTATCAGATTATCTCCTCTAAGTTTAATTTCAACCTAAAGAGCTGCACTTTTTCTATTGCATTTGCAAGAACTGATTGGAAATACCTGTGAGAAATCTTACATTGTGCCTTCCACCCCTCACTCTTCCTCTCTAGGCAGTCTACCTCACATCCTGGGTAAGCAGACAGAAGTGGAAACTGCAGGGCTGAGCTCCTAATTTGCCAGTGCATTTCCAATGGTAGCCTATAATGGGAACTAAGGGAAATGGAGGCCATGAAGATTCAACTCATTCCTGACTGTTACACATGAATGGACAACAAAATTTATGTTTAATCAAGTCAATCAAGAAAAGTTATAATTAGAATCTTATTTATTTGCTTCTTGTGCAATGCTGAATCCCTTTTTATCTAATTAACACAATCAGTTGGAAAAGGCAATGGGAAAATTGTTTTTGGCATGCACGTTATTATTATTCTTTTCATGCCCCTGAGATTTTGGACATAAGTCGATATAGCATTCCGGATTAGTGTTAAGAATGTTTCCAGTGACCCTGTTCCCAGATAGCACAAGAACTTACACTTTCTTACATGTTTCTTGTCAGTGACTAATGACAACACCTGCAATTCCTTCCAGCTCTCTGGAGATGCACTTAGCCAGGTTTTCAAGAAAGCAGAGAGGAAGCCTCTCTTCATTTAAAGAGGGAGTGTCTCGAGCATTGGCATTTGGAAACAAGGTCGTGATGCAAATAGTTGGGTGGGATTTAAGAACAGGCATTTAATAAACACCCATGGCTCTGATGCAGATGTCATTTACTGCATTAAAGAAATATAGATGGGGCAACAAAAGTCATCAAACAACCAGAACACAGATCACATGCACATTAATAAGACAGGATTCAATGTCAGCCCAATTCAAACCATTTTTTTCCAAACAACATACATGAACCAAGATAGCCAGAGCCCATTTAAGAGTGTGGTTAGGTCAAACACTCGCGGTGCTACACAGCCATATAAATAGGATTGAGGGGATAAAGTGGGAATATTGGCAGTTTAAGGCCAGCCTATTGCATGATCCTGTTTAAAAAACAAAATATCCTATTTTCCATTCCTAACCAGGCTCAATCCTCCTGGTCGCACATGCCTTCCTCTCCTCCCTCTCATTTTCTCCTACTTCTCTCTCCATTAGCTGTCCTCCCCCACTTTACCTGAGGTCTGGGGGACTTGTCCTTTCCCAGTTCTGTGAGGGACTTTATATGAATCTCTTAGAATACAACTTGTATCCTAGTTCCTCTGGTGATGTGAATTATAGGCTGGTGATCATTTGATCTAGTTCTAAAATCCATATATGAGTGAGTACATACTGTGTTTCTCTTTTTGTGACTGGGTTACCTCATTCAGGATGGTTTCTTTAAGTGCCATCCACTTGCCTGCGAATTTCAAGATACCATTATTTTTTTCTGCAGAGTAATATTCCATTGTGTAAACTAATGCCTGTTGAAAACAGGAGCAAACACCCATACATAAACACTGAGTCGAACTAGAACCCAGAAGCAGATGGAGAGGACAAGACCATGCGGTAGAAGTACATAGAGACAGCTTACCTGAACAAGGAGGAGCTAAGGGCCACTAGACTGATAGCTGGGAAGCCAACAGGGGACTGACTCGGACCCCCCTGAATATGGGTCTCAGCCAGAAGGTCTGAGCAGTCTAAGAGACCTCAGACAGTGGAGCCAGGATGTATCCCTGGTGCACAAAAGGACTTTGCAAACATATCCCCCATGGAGGGATAACTGCCTTATTCTAGAGATAGGAGAGAAGCCCTAGTCCCTACTTCACAGGACCTGTCAGATCTACATGACCCCAACTGGATGGCATTCCCCTACATATGGTATTGTGGTGGGGGGTTGGGAGGGGAGGGTATTTAGAGTGCATGGGAGAGGGTAGAGAGGGCAAAAGGGAGGGAAGGAGGGAGGGAGGGCTGAGGGGAGGGAGGGAGAGGGAACTGGGATCGACATGTAAAATAATAAATTAAAAAAAAAAAAAAAAACGCTTTGACTCCAAAATTTAAGTTGAAGAACAAGTTACTGGGGAAAAGTATTTCTATTTTTGTTTCCACAGAAAATAAAAAGATGTGGATTCCTTCCAGACTAATGTGGTTTGATCACACCAGACCGCCTGAAACAGAGTACAAGCTGATCCTACATTCCAAACAGCTGGACAAAACAGCCCTACAGACTACAGCTAGGAGATCTGAATCTTCTTCGAATCCCCCAAGACAGCGCCCCTTACCAGCAGGAAGTAGTTTGGAAAGAACGATGCACAAATTCCCAAATATTGTGTATAAATGTTTGTTTTCATTTAATTGGACTTTGTTATATAAAATTAAATAATAAAAAAATCAAAAAAAAAAAAAACAAAATATCATATTTGTGGGCATCATGGTTGTAGCTCAATGGTAGAATGGGAGATCCTAATTTAGATGTTCAGCACTATCAATAATAATAATGTTGTATGTTCCCAAAGAAGAAGGCTTCAGAAATAGAAGATATATAAGACACTGAGACAGCCCATGAATTGCCATCAACGGAGGGAAATAAGTAAGTGTTGGGGAGTCATAGGTAGCTTTCTTCCTAGCAGAAGCCCTGCCACCCAGTGAATCAATATGCTGACCACTAGATAACACATCACTTTTCTTCCTAATGAGGTAGAGAGGAGGATAGGGAGTAACCTGAATCAAAGCCACTTGCCAGTTGTCAATTTCAAGCTTTGTACCTTGTTTGAGAAGAACTGTACTTGGAGCTGAGGTACCTACTCTTTTTTCATCATGGTAAAGCCCTTATAGGATGGATTTCTTGGTGGCATATTTTGGAGAATATCACTGACAGACTGTCCAATCAAAACCATTTCAAAAGTAGCCTGCCTTTCACTATTGCAGACATTAATAACAATGGCCCTTACAAAGACCACCTCACACCTTTAGAGTTAAAAACAAAGGCCTTCTGCACTATACTAAAATCTCTGAGAAAAGCTTGGATGACTGTATGTGTACTGTACAAAAACTGTGCATGGAAACTTCCTAAATGGAAGAATACTTTTTATTTCTAAGACTTCTGACTGAATGCTATGATTTGGTTTGAAAAGGCCGGAGTTCTAGGTGGTGTGCCAAAAATGTCAGATACTGGAAGCATTCTACATATATCAGTAATAGAATCCTACTTCTCTAGATAGCTTGTCAATGTGGAATACTTTTCCTCACTGAGTTCTTCCTTCTTTAAATGCCTCTTCCTTCTTCCTCTTCCTCCTCCTCCTTCTTCAAGTTTTAACTTTTAAATCAGCATATTTCATTTTATCAGAATTTCATTTTATTACGGCACTTTAAAAATACGTCTGTTGATTCTCTTCATCCAACTTCTCTCCTATCCCCTGATGTCTCTTTTATACATCTGTCACTTCTAACAACCTCCTTTTGATTTTAATGTCACATGTAAACTATTGTCTTCCTGAATCTGCCTCAAATCTCCACATTCTTCTGTCCTCCCTTGCTGTTTTAGGAAAACAAGCATCAGAAGAAAACATGTATTAGTCATGGTTCTCGAGAATAACAAAGCTTACAGAATGAGTCTTCCTATATATAGAAAGGGTGTTTATTAGACTGACTTACAGACCATGGTCCACCTAATCCAACAATGGCTGGCTATGAGCAGAATCTAGTAGTTTCTCAGTCCATGAGCACGGATGTCTGGAACTTAACATATGCTGGAATCCTGAAGAAGTAGGCTTTAATGCCAGTGAAGGAATGGACTTTCTGGTGGTGTGAGAGTGAGCAGGCAAAGAACAAAAGCTTCCTTCTTCCATGTTCTTAGATGGGTTTCCAGCAGAAGGAGCAGTTCAGACTACATCTAGATTAAACACATGGACTAAAGGCCTGTGTTCCTACCCCATTTCTCTGGATTAGAAGAAATCTTCCTACTTCATACTAAAGAGAAATCTGTCACAGGTGTGACTTATATTTTTAGGCTTTAGTTACTTCCAGGTGTAATGAAGTTGGTAACCAAGAAAAATCATCACAGGTAGGCAAGGTGCTGATTTTCACATTTCATATCAAACATAGTATCTTATGAAACTGTTGTAAGATAGGTCATTTCCTGCCCTTTGTGGAAATAGTGTGACAAGTTTTAGAGTAGTTTCTTAATGTAGTCAAGATAAAGCAATTATCAATTCACACCTATGTTTCTGAGGTTTCTCATTTTCTATGGGCATATATCCAGAACTATATTTTCTTATCAGAAAATTGAGCTTATACCTATTTAAAAATTATTATAAATAATGCGTATCCCATTATTCTTGTTTCTCCTTGTGTTCTTCAGCAGCCTTTTCATCCTGGCCATCTTATTCAGAGTGTCCTATTATAATTTAATCTGCCAATGGCTTCCTTCTAGAATTCTAATCTAGTACTTCTATTTAGAGCAATGGCACCAGTCATCATTTCCAGAAGTACCCTATGCCTGCTTCTGCAGGACTTCACTGACATTCTGGAGGGATTTGCTAATGTAAGAATATGACAGAACCCAGAATTTGCAGTGTGGTGGTCATCACGTTTGCCTCACATAAGAATGTAATGAAAGTAGAAAAGCCAAGTGACATGGTCTATGGAGCAGGGAGAAAAGCATGAAAAACAAAAGGTAAGCCATGCTTCCAGTGCATCCATCCCCTCCTTCACAGCTATGGAATATGACCACATGTCAAGCCACATTTCAATGGATATGTGATGCAATTTTCCTTCCACCAAGATAGCTATTGAATTAAACAAAGAACTGTCACTCCTAGCATAAATAAAAGCTGTACTGTGTAATGGCAATCTAATCTGTTCTTCTAAGAATAGGTATGTAAACATAATACTCATCTGGAAGATAGGTACCCAAAGGATAGAAAGCCATTTGAAAGAGAACAAATGAATTCCACAGCAAGTTCAAGCTGAGTGTGCCTTAAGGACGAGGCACACAAGTGTAGCTACCAAGCCTTCTGTTCCATTCTTGCTTTAATACACAAACTACTAATTTTCATTTTGAGAGAGGAGCACAACAGCACAGCTAGCATATTGCCTTCTGCTGTCTTGACTCAGGTAGATATTGCCAGATATTCAATTTGACTCTCATACTGCATTATTGCACACAATGCTGTCTGCAGCTACAGAGAAAGCTTCAGGCTGATTTTCATGCAGGCTAATCCTTGAGAGTAAGATAAAAATGCCCCAAGTTGTGAGATGAAGCAGTTGCTAATGAGGACATACTCCCAACCTCTCTCTGCCGCCATTCACGTTGGATATAAAACTTTCCATCATTTCCTCTTCACCTGCTCACTCTGTTTGGAAATTCTCTTGTGCCTCATTCAAAATACCTTTTAAAGCACATTCAATGTGGTTTAAAAATATTTGTGGTAGGTAACAGAGGAAATTGCAACGGCATTGACATATTCAATCAATATATTTTACTTGTTCAGAACATTTCACTTCAGAATTTAGAAGTCTTCAGAGAAGGGTACTCAGTGTCTTTGTTTTTTTTTTTTTTTTCAGAGTTGTGAGGAATAGAAGAATCATTAAGTAAGTGAAGGACTTGGCCATATCAAAGACCAAAAAGCCTCAGTCCAATGGATGGTAAAGCCCTGTCCCCAAACCCCAGGATTATAGGGACAGCAAATTTCTGGTTTTCATGCAAATGTTGATAGTGTATGCAGAATATGTTCACCATAGCCTTTTCCCACCAGAGAAAGGACATGAAGACTGCTCCCCTAAAGAGACTGCTCCTCCTTGATCCCAGTGTGTACCATAAACTCCACCTCCCTGTTTATCTGCATGCAGTAACCCTGCCTCCTGCAATAAGCCTCCTCTGTTCTACTGTTTATAATGAGCACACTGAGCATCTGAGGTCATCTCCATCACAGAACCCAGCCCTGTCCACCCTACCCCAGCTCTTTCATGTGTCAGTGTGTCTGCCTGTCTGTTGTCTCTTCATTCGCCCCAATCAGGACTGTGTCTGAGGCTATACAAGGACTAGGCAGAACTCAATTCCTTGGAACTGGAAATGGTTGGAAACTTCCCTGTGTTTGTGGGTAAATGAAACAGGGTCCTGTGTAGGACAAACCAGTGCTCTTAGCCACTGAGCCATCTTCCAGCACCAGAACTTATTCCTACCCAACTGAAATTGAGCGGACAATGTTCAAACTTTCTTCAAGGTCTGGGATTTTAAAAACTGACTCCCTGCAAAGAAAGTCTTGTCTCCATTTCTGACACAGTATCTGTGTTGGTACCAGTCTCACAATTCACCAGGGACATATTTTGTCTGAAGCCAGGAGAAGCCTTTGGATTTACTCCAATTCAGATGGTAGTGGAAGGCAAAGAAATAGTGGGGATCAAGAAAGCTGGTCTGAAATAGAATCATACTCCTTTAAGAAGTTCCATGCAGTTGTTTAAAAAATGGCATCAGGGGTGAGCAGGAATTTGAATGTGCTGAGGGTCTGTGGAGGAAAGTCAAACGTAGGAAAGCTAATTTCTTAAAAGAAAGTGACTCATTTTAAAGTAGTAAATATGTTTTGCTTCTGTTGTTATTTGTTTGTTCTCCTTCCCTATAAAGAAGGGAAGAGAACTCAACATTAATGGGAGACAAAATTAAAAGTCTCTATATCTGCACTGAGTTCCAAATTGCATGGGGGCTACACAGTTCCAAACCATGTTAATGTGAGACAAGCACACCACAGGTTAATTCTGTTTAAAGTTGAAGAGACAGAAAGTACCTGGGCCTTAAGGAGGAGAATGGAGACAAGAGAGAGTGAGGGCACAGGCCAAGGTGTTCTAGATAAGAAGGCAAAGGCCTGGGGGAGTTCAATGTAGTTCTCATAAAGCAGAAAGTCTCTCCTCCAGACACTGAAGGCTTATGCACATAGAAATGATTTGCAGGATCCTGTTTATTTCCCTGTGGATATGTGATGATCTTTCATTATCTCGTCCAATAGTGGGTTATGAGATGAGCTGCTTTCCTCCTCCCAAGCTGTCTCTCCCTGCTTTTCCATGAACTCAACAATGCTCTTGGAGAAGTAACATCATTTTATCAGCATCCGAGACAATTACTCTATCCACCCCCTCCTTTCTCTCTCCCTCTCCCTCTCCCTCTCTCTCTCTCTTTCTCTTTCTCTCTCTCTTTGTGCTATTTAGGTATTTCTAGACTATCCCATCTCTGACCTTTACAATGATATGTTAACTCAAATGCATCTAATATAAGTTAATAGGAACTACATCTTTATTTGGTACATAATTGTCCTTCAAATAACAGAAGCAGGCAATAAAAATTGAAAAGGAAGGCACTTGAGTCCCCAAAGTATCCAACTCAAAACACTTCTGCACATAAATCCTAGTAAATACAGACCTGGGGTCAGTCTATAGCAAGAGGCAAGATGGGAGGCAAGATGGGACTTCTTCCTCAATGAAAGTAATTAATGGGTTATCTAATATATTTAATACTTGGAAACATGTTTTTGGTGCTTGATATATATGTAGAGTATAAAGAAAAATGATGAGCATATGAAGAAGAATTATGCAATAAATGATTACATTGACCACTGTTTTCATTTTATTTAATGTATAGTTTATAATCTGGAATAGCTATATTTTTATCATTTTTTAAATTTTGAAACAATCTTTTCTCAGTTTGCATACAATCTCAGTTCCCACTCCCTCCCCTCCTCCTGTTCTACCCACCTTCCCCACACCCCACTCCCCATCCACTCCTCAGAGAGGGTAAGGCTTCCCATGGGGGAGTCAACAAAGTCTGGCACATCACTTTGAGGCAGGACCAAGGCAATCCCGACCCACTTTTATCTATGCTGAGTAAGGTATCCCTCTAAAGAGAATGGGCTTCATAAAACTAGTCCAAGCACTAGGGATAAGTTCTGATCCCACTACCAGTGGTCCTACAGACTGCCAAGTCACCCAACTGTCACTCATATTCAGAGAGCCTAGGCTGCTCCTATGCAGCGTCCCATGTTGTCAGTCCAAAGCAATGTTTTAACTGTAAAAACCAATTTATGTAGAAAAGTGTATGTAGCCATATAAATAACACAAGATCTATAATAGCTCCACCATCTTCCTACTAGCCCCAGACTTCGGCAGCCACTGTTCAGTATTGGCTTCAGCCTTGCCTTTTCTCCAATGTCATGTAAATATCATACAAAGCCAACGTCCTTTGTAGATTTTGAAGTTTAACTTTTGCCATTTAACTTAATGCATTTGTGGTCCATGCTTGTGGCTTCGTGCATAAGTAATTTGTTTCTTTTTATTGCAGAGTAATACTATATTTTATGGTTTTATGATGGGGTTGTATTTTATGTTTCTCCAGTTTCTGGGTTCACAAATATAAAGTTTAATAAAACAGTAACTTTAATTTAAAGAAGCAAACATGGTAACAGAAACAAATATCATTTTATGTACAAACATGAAAAATTTATCACATCAAGGAAAGATTATTTCTAAAAAGATAACGCAATAGAGACTACTGAAGACAATAAATTAGTAGACGACACTAACAAACAGTATCTAACTATATAATCCAGAGAATGGACATATAGCATTATAATTTGTAAACATGGAGAAAAAGGAAATCACCTAAATGTTTTAAATTTTTTTTCTCTAGAAAATTGAGAATGTTAACTCAGAGAACTACAGAGATTTTTGCTTGGTTTGGTTTTAAATTTTTAAAGTTTTGTGAAAATCCAACTAGTTCCATTTTTAATAATATGAATCTGTTAAAATGAGTAAATTAAAAGACAAATAACAGTTTTTCTCATAATGCTTTAAATAGGCACAGGTACAACCATGTTCCTAAGCTTGCTTTCAGCTCCTGAAGTTCATACATCATTACTTCTGTTCCTTTTATATATAAACGATTTTCCTCTTGGAAAAAGTGCATTTCTTTACCTGTTCCTCAACAACATCATCTTCTCTTTGTGACTATTCAATACTATCTTTTCAATAATCTTCTTGTGTGCATTTGACAAAAAGAAAGATGCATTACATAAACCCAATGTTTACTTGGTCTCATCAATTCAACAAGGGGTAGAAGATTTTAACTCCTTATCAGGTTGCTCATACCCAAATTTACATTCTCAAATAATAAGCTCAGATCTCATGATCCAACCACTACCAGAAATATGGTAATTCCTAGATCAAATTAAATGACTAAGGAAATTACTTATGGGATCAAGGTTTCCCTCCGCTGGAATAAAAGAATCCAATATGATATTTGCTCCAAATCTGCAAAAAACATTCAATAGTCCATGGAGAAGGAATTTAGACAGTGGCAAGTCAAAGGGGACTATGGGAAATGTGGAACATAGAAAAAAAAACACACACACTCAAATGTGGTATGAAATTACCTAGGATTTAGGCTTAGAAAGACTAGAAGCTATAGAAAAAGGAAGGCGCTTTGCATGGCTTTGCTTATTTCCCCTGGGGCTACAGTGCAGCTCCTCCTTTAAAGATGTTTCCATTAGATTTCAGTTTTTTTCGGTTTAATGAGAGTATATCCATGGACCTTTTCCAGGAGAAAAGATGTTACTATCAAGTAGGTTAGTAAAGCTCTGAAGAGAAGAGGCTATGTGTCAAACTTACCATTTATTTCCCAACTTTATTGACGTAAGGGAGGCATGCAATATAATAAAACCAGGGTCAAGCTACTCTGGCCTCCTGGTAAAGTGCTACAGTGTTTACTGCATTATGGAAATTCCCTGGATCATCCACCAAGTGGAAGTCCAAGAATTCTTTTAAGATATATGCAGTTTTCAAAGTATTGCACGTTCTTTATCTCATTAATCACCTGTAATACTCGACTCCGACTCTTAATTTTAGTCGTCAGCTTGACTGACTTTAGAATTACCTAGGAGACATGCTTTTGTGAGGACATGTTTCTAGAGAGGTTCAACTGAGGAGTGGGGAGACACACTCTGGAATGTATGTGGCTCCATCCCATAGGCTGCTGTCTTGTAGTGAATATCAGAGACAAAGGAAGGAATTGAGCCCAGCACCAGCCTGTTATCCTTCTCTGCCTTCTCATGGCTACAATGTGACCAGGTGCCTTCCCAACTGCAGTGGGCTCAATGTAACAGTAAGGCAAAGTAAATACTTGCATCCAATTTGCCTTTTTGACAATATAGAAGAGAGCAAGGCTTCTGAAGTCTATCTTACTCTATGCAAAGTTCTTTAGTTCAGTGGTACCAAGGAGATTTGGCAGAGATTTGAACACCACAATGGTTGGGTATTCACATGCCTCCTTTTCTTTCCATATTCTCCATTTGAAGTTTTTAGCAATACTTCCCAAGGCTTCCCAAAATTAAGAAATCTAGCAAGTCCTTCAAACAAGGACAAGGCAGTCTAATCTTTTATGAAAGTTTATATCTCATCTCTGAATTACTTCATAGAGTTTCCAATTAACATATTTCCAAGGACTTTGAGATGCTAAAGGCTTCAATGAGCACAGCTGCCTGCTGTACAGTGTGAGCATATGTCCCTTCCTCAGCATCATCAGTATCATCGACCATTCAGACTTGTTTCATCTGGATATCAGTATGAACAAAGTCACTTTTGGAAAGTAATATGGCAGCCAAATGGTGGTGTGGCTGACACAATCTTTCAGACGACATAAAATCCAGAATGGCACATACATAGCGTTTTTCTGTTCATTCAGAGTGTGCTGTAAAAGGTCTGAGCTCATTTCTGGGCTTTGAAAACCTACCAATCCCTGGGCTCAATACCACACTAATCCCTGAGCTCAAAAACACACCAATCCCTGATCTTGAAATCCCACCAATCCCAGGTCACCCCTTCAAGAAATCCTTCTATAATGCTGCCTTCTCAGTTCTTTGCTGTTTCTCACCCAAGCAGAGGCTGCCCCCCTTTTCTGTCTTTCCCAATGAATATCTTATATGGGGTTCATTGTTGTGCAGTGTAACTTAGTAGTATTCCTTGGTTCCAAATTGCTAGGATCCTTTTCCCTCAGAACTGCAATACTTCCATGGGATGTGTGGGGGGCTGGGTGGAGAGAACCTTGCCTTTTGGAGCTATAACACTTTCATGGAGAGAGACTGCAATATTGCTGAGTGCTTGCTAGTCACTTGTCCCCCATCCCCCTCCCCTTCTCCCACTCCCGAGAAAGCTTGCAGTAGGAGAAGCATCATCCAGGATGTGTCTGGTCTGATCCAGTGCACTCATATTCAGTGATGAAGATTCGGGTGACTGAGTTGATGCCCAGTCCAAAGGGGACCCAAAGTGTCAAGCTGTGACCTTATTAAAATAATTCCTTTCTGTTATCTTATGGGGAAAATTCTGTCTAAATTTGGCTTTGTCTTATTTTTTTCCCTATATTTTTAGAATGGTTCTTTAGGAAAACAGGTGGTTAAATAATCTTAAATGAATTAGGATTGATGATGGGCATTTTCACAGGAAAACAAAGCATCCATGTAAATACTTCACACTGCAAATAAACGGCAAATGGGTGTGAGGTATAAATTAACCTTGGTATTTAAATAACAATCAAGTCAAACTGAGAAAACAAAACCAAGGAGGGGCCATGGACATACCTTGAAAGATGAGCCAGCAAACATCCCATTATCTGTACAGATCAAAAATTAAAGATTTATTATCATTAATTATTATTATTAAAATTAAGTGTATGGGTCTTTGTAAATAAATATAAAATATATGCATATGTCCTACTGAGGCCAGAAGATGTCGTTAGATACCCTAAAGCTGGCATACAGGCAACTCAGAGGTCCTGGGAACTGCACAATGGTCCTTTGGAAGAGCAAAAGCACTAACCAAAGAGCATTCACTTTACCCTGCAAGGAGTCCTACTTAATGGTTTCCTTAACTGTCCCCAGCTTAAAATACTATATAAACTTTATGGTGGTAAGTGCTAACCAACTAGAAGATGTTTGAGTTGGTAAGATCTAAGAATGGCTCAACCAACATACTCTGGAGGCTTAGCTGTACCTTGAGCCAGTTCTACAAGAATATTCTTATTGATGCAGCCATTATTCCAAGCAATAAATGTGAATTTACATTAATAGCCAATTTAATTAAAAAAATCTAAGTGGTGCATATAATTTTTATTAGAAATACATTAAAGTAAATTCTAGTTCAAAATAATGATGACAAACTTTTTCAGGATAAATCTCTCTCTCTCTCTCTCTCTCACACACACACATACACACACACACACACACACACACACACACACACACACACACACACACATCAAATACTATTCAAATACTTTCTTAGAGAGACCAGTAATCCACAAGGTAAGCAATTTGGTAGTCAATCATTTTATCTGCATTCGGTGTAACTCACTGATAACTTGTGTCTTGTTTTATGGAAGTAGATGAGTCGTTCCTTAGTGTAAAGAAGTCAGCACATTTTTTTTCAAGGGAGCTTTCAATTACACTTTAGGTAATTTGAAGCAAGGCTTTAGAGTCCAAATGGCCTAGGATTCAATAAAGAGATGCAAGCTTCAATAGTCTCGTTTCCATCTTGTTTTCTCTTGGTGAATACAGGGAGACAGCATGCCATTGCTCTTTGTTACATTCAGATTTAGGATCCATTTCTTAAAAATGACACAGGAACCCTAGTTCCCTTACATAATGTTTCCATACATAAACACCAACCTCATTAGAAATAGAAAGCACATGCTGTATATCCCAATCACCACGAGCCAGAAATGATGCATGCTTACAGAAACATGTTTAATGAAAGCCTTGTAAAGTATTCTATCCACTTAGCTTTACTAGGAATCTCAGCCCTAGTGGGGAAAGGAGAGCAGAAATTTTAGAAATGGATGGGGAGGAAGAACAGAGTCTCACCTGGATCTGGCAGGATGACTCATCAAGGAATCATGTACAAAGAACATATTTCCTCTGATCAAACCATAGATCCTGGAATTCTCCCTGTAACAGAGAATCATCCCTTACTGATGGTTGTTACTGAGTATATAGGTAGAGGACCAATAGCACAATCTGTGAAGATAAGAATCACAGTGCAAAAGTTGATTAAGCCTCAATAAGTCTCAGCTTGGCAGATACATAGGTGGCTGTATTACACCTGAGTTGCTTAGGGGATAGGATAAACACAGTTGACAAATTTAGGATTCAGAGGTTTCTATGCTCAATTTGGCACTTTTGACTCACTTGTTAGTAGAATTTGTCTGCCCCTTTACATCTCTCAAACAATATGGACATTAGGGGTTCAGAGAGCTACATGCTAACAAAACATCTCAGAATGCCTTTACAGTTGGTTGTAGAGAACCATTTTTGCCAGCTATGTGACCTGGGGTTAAAATTGTTCTGGCTCCGTCAGGTGGACCAACTACAGAAGGAAATATTCTAACTCAGCCTGAACATACCACTGTTTTTTAGGCCTTCTTTTCTGCCCAATTAAGTTGTATTTATACCATGGAGCAGTAAACAGGCTGAGTTATTAACACAGATATCAGAGGACTATTGAGCAGATTGTCATTGTCACATTTTGGGGCTCTGCAGTGGAGGGACTTTTTCTTTAATTTTTCTCAAATGAAAAGCTGAAAAGGAAGTTAAATGCCAAAAGTCTACCAAGGCTGCAGCAACTTCTAAAGCACCTTGTGAACATTAAGGTTGCCATAGCAACATTCCTCCTTGTCCAGAGTTTCTTATTTCTTCCTAATTTATCTACCATGAGATATTACTATTTATCTTGACCTATAGGGCCATAGTGATATTTATTACATACAAAATGAAATTGTAATTGAAATCCTTTGGTTAGTATTATTTTCTTATTGCTTCCTGTAGAGTGTTGCCATTTGCCAATGTCATACACCCACCAGTGCAGCATGGGACTTATTAGATAACACCTGCATATTAAATAGTTTTTGGTAAACACATTTTTGATGGACAAGATGAGATGATAAACAAATAGAGTTCTAAATATACTATCCTGCTTATTGTGCTATGTTAAACTATTCAACTCCAGCTTGGAGTATTTGGTTGAATACCAATTTCTCCCTTGGAATTTTTTTTGAGGTGAAACCAGAACTTTTCACCTCATTATCAATTCATGGATATGCTATTTTTTTTGTCAATTTGAAGGTAACATGTTTTAATGACAACTCTTGGTCCTGCATATGCCATAAAAACCCAATGTTGAGTAGTTGTCACCAATGTATATCCCTTGTATCCCAAGTACTCCTGGGCATGTGATATATTTCAGGGAAAGACTTCGGCATATGAATGGGGTTTCAGAATCAGAGCCAAAAGGAAGACAGAGAGCCCAGCTCACATGAAGCCTTGAGTTTGACACCCAGCACCTTAACACCCTAAGGAATAAAAAAAGATAAATAAACCAGGACTGTAGGGAGCCGTCCCTGCATTCTCCATTACAAGATGGCGCCTGCATCCAGCTGGCGTTGAGAGTAAACAAGTCAATGTGCAGGTGCAGGGTGATTTTTCCCTCTCTTGGCCTCTGCCTCTTCCGTGGCGTCATATGGGCCGATGGGCTGCAGCCAATCAGGAGGTGACATGTCCCAGGCGAAGGTTGTAAACCTATATAAGGGTTGGGTTTTGGATGTTTGGCGTCTCCGCTCTGTAAGCTTATGCTCTCCCTCTCAAGATGCATTAAAGCTTTACTGCAGAAGGATCCTGAGTGTGCCGTGTCGTTCTTGCTGGCGAGACGGTAGCGCGGAACAAAAAAATAAATGCTTTGACTCCAAAATTTAAGTTGAAGGACAAGTTACTGGGGAAAAGGATTTCTATTTTTGTTTCCCCAGAAAATGAAAAGATGTGGATTCCTTCCAGACTAATGTGGTTTGATCAAGCCAGACCAGCTGAAACAGAGTACCAGGTGATCGTACATTCAAAACAGCTGGAATAAGCAGCCTTATAGACTACAGCCAGGATTTCTGAATCTTCTTCAAATCCCCCATGACAGCGCACCAGCAGGAAGTAGTTTGGAAAGAACGACGCCCAAATTCCCAAATATTGTGTATAAATGCTTGTTTTCATTTAATTGGACCTTGTTATATAAAATAAAATAATAAAATAAAAAAATTAATAGATAAAAGAAATTATTAATTTTTAAAATACTGATTATCAGTGTAGCAGCGTTAGGAGGTGGAGCTTTAAAGGGTGATTTACATCTTTAACTAGTGACTAATCCCTTCTCCTAAGAAGGAACTAGTGCTTGTAAGTGAAGCTAGTTAGACAGTGTCACCTTTGTCCCTTCTCTCTTCTCAGCATGTGTCTCTATGCCACCCTGAAGACATCCTTATCAGGTAAGACTACGCACCCAGTTCCAATGAATCCTCGCATTGGAGAGTAAAAGCTCTATGATAAACATGCATTTCATTTTACTGTGCTTTCCTTTGCAGGGCTTAGCAGGTATCATTTTACAAATTACAACTTTCTGCTTTATGTCTTTGTCTCACATCCCCCCACCCTTGCTCCACTGAATAACTTCCCACTAGGTCTCATGCAAATAACTAATTAAACTCAGTAGCCCACACAGGAAAAGAAGGTAGGAAGGGGACTCATTGAGAAGAGTGCCAGTGGGAGAGGGGAGAGATGAGAGAGGGAAATAGGAGATTAAAATTACCAAAATTAATTATATAAATGTATTAAACTGTCGAATAATAAAATAAAAAACACCCATAACAAAATGAACACAGAAATCATAGATATTGTTCTAAAAGGGAAATTTCTGGGAACGCTTATATACCAAGTCAATCAATCAGCTCCACATTCTAACAGCACAAGTGTATTTCATATCACTGTGTCACATTTCAGTAATTCTTAAAATATTTCAAATTTTATTATAATACTATATAGTAGTAAGCCATTGCTAGTGGTCTATGGCTGATCTTGTACCATTGAGAATTGAGTACTTTACCTTCGTGTGTGTGAGTCCTTGAATTCATTCACTTATACCACTACAATTGTTTAAAAATAGGGAATGGAAGAAAGAAAAAATAAGAGAGAGAAATAGCCTGTGATAATCTCTGTCTCTCTTTATATATATATATATATATATGTGTGTGTGTGTGTGTGTGTGTGTGTGTGTGTGTGTGCATGTATGTATGTATATATATGTATGTATTTGGACTCCCTTGTTCCCAGTAACACAACAAAATTGAATTTTGCCAAATAATACCACATAATAGCATGGCTAACTCTTGATGTGGAAAAAAGAGTTACACATCTCTCACTGACAATTGTAAACTAAATATGATTAAGCTTAGCAAGGAAGACAGGTCAAAAGCACAGAAGAGCTGAAAACAAGACCTTTTTGTGTGACAAGCAGTTAAATTGTGAATACAATGGGAAGGATCCTAAAGACAGTTAAACATGTTTCTTAATGAGCATACTAAATAATTTGTTAAAATATAAATTATTTGTATAATAGGGAATGTTTCAGTGGCATATGCAAGAGATCAGACTGGGTATGATATTCCCATAAACTAAAATCTAATTCTGAGAAGCTGGAGAGGAATGAGAAGCTACAGAGCAGTTTAAGGTTCGAAAACCAAAATGTTGAAGAATCTGTCTCGATAATGCAAACAGAGAGAGTCAGCAAGAACTGATCTAGAAGCCACAGTGAGATGTTTACATGTAGCTACAACAGCTGATGACGGTAACCATGCTAGCCAACAGATTTTCACTATAGGGAAACAAGTTTCATATTGAATCAGAGGTCATCTTTGACCTTCACAGATGGAGAGAAGCCAAAATCTGGTTCCAAGGCTTCACAGGACAAGCAGACTTTCTTTTTAGGGTCCATTGCAGCTAATGGCTTTAGGCTGAAGCCAAAACCCATTGGCCATCTGCAAATGCTATTGCTTTAGAGAATTATATACAGGGTAATTCAGTCTGCATTCTGCAAACAGAATCACAAAACCTGGAAGATTGTATGTTCATGACTGTACACACAACAAGATTTATTTAATATTTTAAATGAACTATTTAAATGTGTTCTTCAGAAAAATAAGTCCATTGAAATAGTATAGGACATCCCCAAATCACTAATAGTTTGCATCAGGATTAATATCGCTTTTATACCTGATCACACAGCATCCATGTACCAAAAAATAATTCACTCGTTTTACTGCTTAGGAAATACCTTCCTTAAGTTTATAGGCAGTTATTCCTCTGACAGACTGGGAAATAAATAAGTTAAAAACCTTCTGTTAAGGATTCAACATTCTGGACGCCATTAAAAGGGTTTCCAATGCATGATGCAGATTCAAAATATGAACAATAACAGAAGTTTGAACAAATTTAAGTCCAATCTACTTGAGTGATTGTGAGGGGGTTAGGACTTCAGTGAAGGGGCGTGGTAGTTAAAGAGAACTGGAGATAGAAGCAAAGCCTGTAGTTCTGTCTGAATTACTCTAGTCTTTAAAACATTCGACGAGCTGCTGCTTCCTGTGTATGGGCAAGGAGTAGTTTCTTGAGATGGAATACTGGAGAAGATGCCAGTCACACTGATAAAATGACTGTGGAGGACTTAAAACACCGTATGGACCTGGTTGTTAAAGAAAAGCAGAAGGTTACCTTCAATTCAGAAGAAAGTTCTACTGAGGGAGAAATAATGCCAGACTTTCGTGGGAAAGAGAAGTCTTTTGTTAAGAATTCATCAATGCAGCAAACTTTGTTGCCCTTATTTTATCAAATTTCTCCCTCCACCCAAACCTTCTGCAGATACCACCAGTCATCAGTAGGATGAAATCCTCACCAGAAAAAACAACTGCAGCTTCAGTGTTCACTAGTGTTCTTTTAGTAATAAAATATTTTAAAAATACACATTATAAATAAAATGATTACATATAGTCACTATACCTGACTAACTACATTAATTGACCTTAGGATAATGTAAATAGAACTTGTATATGCTCCAAGGTACAATAACAAAAAAAAAATGGAGTTGTCTGGAAATGACCCTTATTATAATTATGTAAATTTCCCTTTGTATATATATATAAGTACATATTTACCCACAGTTACTATATGAAAACAGCAGAACAGTATCGCTTACTAAAAGAACAAAGTTAGTCATACACTGGGAAACATCTGTTTCCCATAAAATTTTGCATGTTGAATAGCCTCCCTCAACATGTCCTTTATATGAAATTCAACATCTATCCATTCATCACAAAAATGCCCATTAATGTAAAGGCCACCGTATCTGTTTATATAGCTTTACAAATTAGGGAAAGCTGAAAAATAAAAGCATGTGATGTAATTTCATTAGAGAATCAGATACATCACATCCTCCCAGGCTGATGGACTTAGTCTGTCATACAAGTTCCATCAGGAACTCTGGAAAAATCTTCATGAAAGACATTCTATTAAGTTTCCCTTACTTCCATTGTAAAAACATCAGAATAACATCATTTGATGTGCTTTTGTAAAAGGTGTACATTGTGCAGACAATTTGAGGGTTAATTCACTCAATCTTGCACATGATATTTGTCTATAAATAACACAACTGTCACCAAGTTGGCTAAGTATATGAGCACAATGTGGACAGGACTGAAGAGGTTTCTGTTGACTCTTATGAGTTTGAGGTGAATTATTATGAATAGTTTCACACAGACCCAATGGTGTCCAACTAGCTATTAAATCAGTATATGCAGTGGTTCTCTACATGAGACAATCAGATTGAAATAAATGGTTGTTGCTATTGCAACAACAGCCTGCCATATCAGAATCAAGGTATAACCTCAGAGAATGGAAATCACAATTCATCAAATTGATTCTGAGGGCGGAATTAAAAGATTAAAACACCAGGAGTAAGCTTGACATGTCCTTACTTTATATGTACATTTAAATATGCACTATCATCAACTTGCATAAAAATGACCATTTATTAGGGCATTCTATGGTGTCATTAGAAAAATGTATACAGGTTGGAATAAGGTTTTTTACATGATTCTGAATATGAATGTTTTAACCTGAAAATTATATGCTCAATGGTTTGTTTGTTTGTTTGTTGTATTATGGAGATGTGTCAGATTGTCATGCTGTGTTTTAGTACACATTAAAAACATGGCCCTTGGGTGATCTGGAGGGACATTTCAGTCATAAAGAGCAGTTGCTGATTTTGAAGAGGACTGGGTTTAGCTTTCAACACCCATGCAGTGGCTCACAACTGCCTTGACTCCAGTTCGAAGTAATCTAATACCTTTCTCTGTACACATGTGATGCACAAACAAATGTGCACATTAAATAAAATACATAAATATTTTTAAATGTCCTTGAAAATACCTAGCTGTGAGCCTCCAATGTCTTTCGATTATCATAGGTCTTGAGATGTGTATCACCTAAGTCAAAAGTCATGAAAATTACTCTCCCTAAAATATTGTCCCATTATTTCTTCTTATGAAGAGGAGGTATAAAATGAAGTTTGAGAAGGTTTGTAGGACTGATAAGGATAACCATGCTCATGTGCATGTAGACGGCAAGGGTGGTACTTTCTTTTACTTTGAACATGACCATGTACCTCTTCAGGAAAATGCTTTCTAGTTTGGTTGCTATAAGTCTGCCCCCCCTACTTTATAAGCACTTTTCTGTTACAGACTTTTGTACCTTTGATGAATTGTGGCTTTTTTCTTTCAGTGTATGTAAACTGTCTTACCTAAAGGTAGAGATTCTTCCAAATGCACCCCTCATCTTGACACCCTTATGTGCTGTGGAGACTTTCTTTTAGAGTGAGGAAGGCCTGACCTTAATCTAACAATGCCTTTGCATGCCTTCCAGAACCCCAAAAGGATATCAACTTCCACAGCTCCTCTCGTATAGAAGACAATTTCTTGCACTGGGTGTAGGGCATGGGTATTTCTTCTTTATATAGACCCTGTCCTCTTTTGGGCTTTGTCTTCACTCCTGTAAGTGACTGCTGAAACTGTTCCTGAGTTGTTGAAAGTCAACACCATTTGACTCTTTGCTTTACTGGAACATATTCTATTCTGTTGAAGTCTGAATTCCTGGTCATTTCTTTGACAATGCCTTGTTTCAGGGCATCATCAGCCCAAACACATTGTCAAACTCCAGCACAGAGAGTGTCAATGATAAAATAGGATTTCAATTTCAGTCCCTTGCAAATTACTAATAATGGTGAATTGTAAAATGTTGGGAAGACTGTATTTTAATACAAAATATTTGTATTTTAATACAAATGGCTTTGAGGAAGAATAAAATTTTTGTAAATATGTGTGTCTAAAGAAAGTCTTAGAGGAAAAAAATAATTATTTGAATTGGGTGTCAGGAAAATAACCAGTGTTATTTCAACTGAAATGGACTTAAAACTCAACAAAGAGAAAAGTCAGAAAATATTAAACTTGGAAATCTGTGTTCAGTAGGCATGACAGGTCTGAATCCTACCCATCTCTCCCATGGACCCTGTGAGGAGCTTCAGAGGAACTGTTATACCCAAAGCCCCCTTTGTGTATTCTTCTCAACTAACTGTGATTCTACTTTGAACCAAGGGATACTACCATCTTTCTCACATCTACTTGGACTACAAATACTGTCTGGCACACACAGAGCTATCTACATGTACCCTGAGCAGCATGCAAGGACATTACATAAAGGGATAGTTTTGCTTAACAGAGGTGTTTTCCTATTAATAAGGAAAACCAAAACCAATGAGTTGAATCTTTTTTGTCTAAGATATTGAGCATGCTGCATACAAAGACCATAGGCAGACTGGGAAGTGAAGAAATTTATTCAGGAAATCTTTAAGTGGTAGCTGTAGTGAGTCCAAGACGAAGGAAGACACACAAAGAAAAGAGGGCTGTGTTGGGTGGTAAAGATGCAATTCTGCAAGGACAGAGGCATGCCTTTGGAATTGCTGTGTCTTCTGCTGCTTTGAAGATGGTTTCATTGGCTTTTGATAGACAAAAGATAGGATAAAAGAAAGAGGCCTGAGCAAGCTTTCTTAAGAAAAAAGATCCTTGCCATTATAAATTAATACATCCAGGAGAATAATTTTCTGAAGAATGAATTTATATTACAAGAGAAATTCTATAATCTCTGAACTCAGTAACTTTTCTAGCCATTATATGGTTTCATAAGGAATAGCATAGCAATCGTCCTCATATTTATAAATGCCTTCAGCAGTGAGGCTCTCTGATTTCCCCGTGTGTCTCTCTGTCTCTGTCTGCTCTCTCTCTCCCTCCCTCTCTCTTTTTCTCTCTTTCTCCCTCTCTTTCTTTCTCTCTCTCTCTCTCATACACACATACACACACGCTTAATTAAGGCTAGCTAAGATATTAGTAACAATAGCTACAATAAAATAACATACAGACTAAGGACCATTTTCCAAAAAAAAAAAAAAAAAAAAAAAAAAAAAAAGCTAATTCTGGTAGGCTATTAAGAGTTTAAAAAGAAAAATTTGAATGATGGACATGGTGAACATGGTAGCAGGTTTGTAATCCCTGTACTCTAGGGTCTCAGATGGTAAAATCAGAAGATTTGGGCTAGTCTGAGCTGCAGAGATGATAATGTTCTGTCTTGAACTAGCAAGATTCAAGAATGTAACTCAATAACACACTGAACATTCAGAAGGCTCTGTTTAGCTCCCAGCACCACATAGAAAAAGCTAAAATCTTTCTATATATGCTGGAGTTTAGCAAACCTAAAAGAAGCTCATGGAAAACAAACAAGCAAACAAAATACCCTACACATTTGGTATGAATTTATCTAAAAAGATATCATGACATAGGATAGAAATGGCAGCTGGATCTCTCAACTTCCCAGGAAACCCTGAAATACAAACTTCAAATAATATGCACTCAAGAATAGAATCTTTCATAGATGAAGAATAACATAATGGATTATCTAATGCATTTTAAAACATTCTCTAAATACTTGACTTTCTTTTTATATTTTAAGGAGCAGACTGACCTACTTGACAATGCTGTCTCCTGTGCTGAGGTCATGTAAGTCACATGCTTCTTCTGTCACATCATTAACATAAAGCTAATTACCAGTTACAGGATGAAAGTGTACATGAAATCTGTGACTGAAAGCAAACGAAACAAAATGACAGTAAGTAATCCTGTGTCCCAGGAAGTCTCAGTCATCTCAGGGGACAACACTAAATTTCCCATGGGATTTGGAAAAAGGACTGAAGCAGGAGAGTGGCAGGTATAAAAACCATTAAGAGAGAGATCTTCTGTGATTTTCTCAGGGGCCAGCTGCCAGAAGTTTCCATTTTTACATCTATCAAGGGTATGGTTGCATAAAGTATTTAGGACATCTGCCTGGTTGGCAGAGCATTTCAATGCTGGAGTATTAACTCATACATAAAAGAAGAAAGGCTATCATTGGCCTCATTGGGAAGGATAAACCCATACCCTCCTTAAGACAGAACTGCATCAGTTCCCATGTTCTTCTGAGAACACCAAGAGTATGAGTGTCCATCTGTTTTAAACTTTGTTCACTGAGTCTTCCTATGAGGAAGACACCTTTATTTTTTTTTTCTTTCAGTTTGAGAGACCAGGACAACTGAAACCCATTAGTGTCTTACCATTTTGCCTAGGTTGGTATTGTTCACAGGTATGAGTGCCTATATCATATCATGCTGTCCTGGGTGGAGTAACTTGGAAGCCATTGTTGCTAACTCCTCCTATGTCAAAGAGAAGACACTCCTCCAGGACTATGAAATTCTTTGAGTCAATGGGAATCTCTAACTTGCACTGCTCCCTTATACAGACTCACATCAAGCTTCCATTCCTACCAAGCCTGCTTATATAAGTGAGAAAGTGACTCACTCTCAGGTTGTATCCCAATGACTAAGGAAATCAGTGTGCTGGAGAACTGGATAACTTCCCTAAGGAATTTATTAGATCGTAATTAATTATACCATGCTCATTACTCTTCCACCAGACAAATCCTTTATATAAACAGAGATAGTAAGTTATATCAAGCATATCAGAGGGATAATTTCCCACAAGTTGGAATGACCTAAAACTTGTTTTGTATGCACTTCTAACCCTGGTCCTTCTCTTCCCTGGGACCTCTACATCCAAAACACTTGATTAATGGTTCACAAGAAAATGGAGGAATAATGAAAACATACTTATTTTGCTGTGAAGTTCTGTAAACTCTGTACATTTAACTTCAATGTAGAGTCAGATAATAAGAACTTGGAAGATTTTGTTGTTATTGTTTTTTTGGATAGGGTTTCTCTGTATTACTTTGGAACCTGTCCTGGAACTCTCTCTGTAGACCAGGCTGACCTCAAATTCATAGCTCCATCTGCCTCTGCCTCCTAAGTTGGGATTAAAAGTATCATAAATGCTGGGCAAACTTGGAACATATTCTGAATACTAATTATTTCAATGGACATGTCACTAACCAGGAACCAAATTCCTCTCTAATACTTACAACCTAAAGAGTTATGGAGAAATCCATAGGCCATAGCTGTCAATGCTCGATAGCTACAATAATTGTAAAGTCCATCTATTGCAGAGTGATTTTTAGCAATTCAGAGTTTTAAAGATATATACATTTAAATTAAATTAAGATTTTTAAAATTCTAAAATATTTAAGCACTATTAGAACTGGATTTTGAGTAGGGACAGAACATGATGCACATGGAATTGTATTAATTAGTGGGTGGGTGGATGGGTAGATGGATGGACAGACAGGATGAGAGATGGATGGTAGATATACTGTGTATAATATTTCATAAAATATCATGCTTAAATTTTAAAGGAATAAAGAAATGACTGCAAGCTTGTAACACTGGCTAGCTGGAATGAGCTTGTTTGGAAACTAGAGGTAGATGTAGAAGGAAAAGCCTGTTTTTAGAGAAGCACCTACTTTCTTCACACTGTGGTACCTACATGGGTTCAAACTTGATGCCCTCTGGAACACTATGTCATCAATAAAGCATAATAAAACTGCAGGAAACCATGCAGGTATACTAATCCATTTTTCTCATTTCCAAAGTTTTGTGATAAAAGTTATATGGTCTTGTCTTCCACCGGGGCTGAAGAACTCCGACAAGGAGGTGCTGACTCCCTGACCCAAGCTTACCACTCATAATTCCACACCAATATGTCTAGATCCCCAGTTTCAGCTGTGACTAAAATTTTGTGGGTTTGTACTAGATGTAATATTTTTTAAAAGCCCTTTTTATCTTAAATGTCTATAACATATACATATTATATATAGCACAGTGCTTATTATATAACCATCTCCAGTACTACACATGGCAGGATAACTGCCTGGCACAGGCTTTTCTAATACAGAGAACACATTTACTTCTAAGACATTAGATAATTCTCACTATTTTTATTCAAGTGTCGGAACAATCTATTTTTATAGACATTCCATTTTTTTTCTTTCTTTTTTGTCACATTTGTTTTGGTGACATTAAATTTATCTATACCACTTAGAAATGGAGGTTTTTTTTTCCCACAATTTCTGTTAGTGAAGCTCATAATAGATTTTTCCAAAAGTTTCTATCAGTTTTGTTACAGAATTTCATCACTTTTCCAGAATTAAACCAGACAGACATTTGGTTATCAAGGAACCTTTGCTACATGGGATATAGTAAGTATTTCAACAAACATGTCAAACTAATCATGGTTAATATCAGCTTAAATATTTTATTTCATGTCAGTTTTAAGCCAAGTTGTCTTCTTCATCTTAGATTGTTTTTCAGCAAAGTTATGACCTATTCCCCAAATTGCAACAGTTGGAAAGCCCCCAATTGGGGTGGGGGGAGTACTCATAACATGTAAGTGTTTGTATTCATATTCATTTTAATGATTTCTTTTTGTTATCATTAGAGATTAAGTAACCCCATTCAATATATAATAATTTCATTAGGAATATTTTTAAACATGTAACATGAACCAGACTTGTTACATATACAAAACTTACTTTTTTCTCTTTCTTTTTCTACTTTTTGGTGTTAGCAATCAAAACCAGGGTCTCAGTCATGCTAGTAGATGAGAAGTCCATCACTGATATATATTCCTAGCCACCCATGAGATACAAAACGTGCCTGCTCTCAAGATAGGAAATGCAATCAAAGAGGCAGTGGGAATTGGGTAAGACTTGTAGGCTTATCAGTAAGAATGGGTTTACTTTTGTTTGTCATTTGTTTGTTTGTTTTTTGTTTGGTTCTTCTGAGGTAAAATTTTTATGTTACACCTGATTCAGCTTACCCAGTCCCAGGAACATGGAATTTTTTTTCTAAGAGAGTATTGAAGCCATCATATAATTTTCAATGTTCTGATATTCTGAAGTAGCATTCATTTAAAATCTCCCATGTTTCAATCTTTTGGACCTTACATGTAAAATGAAATTGTAGCTGGTACAATGTATTGATACCTTAAATGATGACTCTGAGACAAAGAGTCAAGGATGGTAACAGGAAGGTTTTGGCTTAAGTACCAGGAAAAGGGAGTTATCATCTTCTAAGACTAGAGGAGTAGGGGCTTAAGAGGTGGCCGAGTCACCAAGAGCATTTGTTGTTGAAGAGTTAGGTTCCACACCCAGATGGCTGCTCACACTGTTTGCAATTCCACTTCTTGAGAAGTGTGGTACAACTCAAATGCATAAATCTAAAAACAAAACAAACAAACAAAAAACCCTAGAAGCCCTAGAGGAAGAGCTGGTTTAGAGAGAAAGCACAAGTATTTTGTGTTCATTAAAAGTAAGATATCTTATAGATATGTGAGTTTAGACATTGGCTAGACAATTTTTCAAGAAGTCAAGATCTCAGACAAAAAACAAGAACTTCTAGGTATAAAGTGGAATTTTTAAGATGAGGTCATTTAAAATGTGATTTGGAAATGTGTTCATTAATCGCTGAATACAGATACAAAAGTAAATGTCTTGAGGATATCTAGTTGTCTGGTGAATGAGGACAGGAAATTGCCTGAGGTGAGAAGCAGGAGTGGGTTTTAAATTTTATGGAAGAAGGAGTACATGTTGCCTTTGATCTTGATAATACCAGCTACAGCCCCCTGAATAGCACTTTGCACCTGGAAGTGGTGGGGTGTTTTCTAGCAGCCCTTATCATCAGGATTCTTGTTTAGACTAACTCTGAAAAATCATTAGCTCATTCATAGAGAATAGTCATAGGACTCCAAAACCAGTGGGGATGGCAATGCTGGCAAACAGGTATGAGTTTTTCAGTGAGACAAAGCTGATCAAGTTGGATACTCCCAGAATATTTGTGCCATGGATTGTACCAATATATCTTGCAGATAGGGTGCTGTTGTAGGACACGGGGTGATATTGGTGATTACCTTTCTCCTGTGGTAGCATGCAGAGTACTTTCTATCACCATGAACATTATTGAGTGGGAGTGAAACTTCTAATTAGACACCAGCTGGACCTCGCCATTCCAGTGACACAAGAAGTGTTTGTTGTCTTCAGCAATAGGGCCTTACCATCAGGTTGTGGAAAGTACCTGCCAATTTTGTTAAGTAAGATGAAGACTGAATATTACCATGAACCTTTAAAATGTAACAATTTTCATTGGCGTCCTATGAGAGGAAGCATACTGATGTAATCTCAGTGGAAATGTAAAGATCTGAAAAAAATCTTATTTCATGAGTTTCAGTATAAAAGGAGTAATAATACAATTGCAAATGAAAAGTAACGTAGAGGATAGTTTTCACGACTGTTACATTACTTTCAGGTAAGAGATGTTGGAACAGATATAAAGAAGCTAATGAATATGATTTAATTCAGAGAAGAAACTGACTGATAAAGGAGAGGGACAATTGCAAAGATAGCATTCATAAGGCCTAGTGTCTTATAAATTAAATAGAAAGTGAAGGTGATATAGATAATATAATAGAATAGCTGAAGATGAGAAGGGAACCAGAATATTTTGAAAGAAGAATGGAGACAGTGCAATGCAGAGCAGAAAGTTGCTCACCCAGTAATCACCAGGATGTAGACAGAGTGACAGATGACTGGTCTGGGAACAAGGTGTCACCCCAAGAACACACTCTTCAGTGTTTGCCTTCTCCATCTAGACCCCGCCTACTAGAATTTTCAGAAAAACCCCAAAAATAATGTCATTAGGTGAGATGTTGCATATTTGAACCATACCAGTGTCAGCAATAGGGAAGGCAGATGGTAACTACATGCCTTTTTGCTTCAGAGTTACTCAATTTTTAGGGATGAAACTTATGAAAGTGCCTAGAAAAACCCTCAAAGATCAAGGAGGACATCCACCCTCTCTCAACAGCCAGTTGCTTTTGCGTATGCAAGAAAAAAAGATTTTCCATTTGAGGATTTCACCAAAGCATCAGAGTTCCAAGGAGAGAACCTAGCCCAGAAACACACTTAAAGGTAGTTTAAGGTTATACTGGATGAAAAAAGAGGTGTGAGCAAAGGGACTAGAATAATGGTTCAGTGATAAAGATCCATTGCTGTTCTTCTGAAGGACCAGGTTTCGATTTCCAGCATCTACGTGGGGCAGTTTATGTTTTATGTCCTCTCTGGCTTTTATGGGAATGTTGCATACACACACAAAAAAGCCACATATGAATAAAAATACAAATAAACGTTTTAAAATTAAAAAGAAATAGTGTGGGAGAAGAATTCAGAATTCAGAGGTAATGTAAGAATGCTGGCAAACAGCAAGCTAGTGTTTAGAAAAATCACAATAGAAGGTCTACACCTCAGAACTGTGTTTTGGGCTATTGCAATGGAGGTGGGGATCAGCTAAGAAATTGGGTCACCATGATATTTTGCTGATGAGGTTATTTAACCCAAAAGTGGAATATTTTCTTCTGGATTTCTAAAACACAGTAGTTTATTTTTTTTTCTCCTCTTGAATATTTTGATAATATTTCTGTCTGTTCCAGTGACTGGAATAATGCTAGAATCATACAGAGTAGAGGGTAATAATTAGGCTTATCCCTGCTTGTGGGAAATTTCTGACACTTTAATTATGACAAAATTCATAGAACAGAACCAGAATGTGATAAAAGAAATGTACAATCCCTGGGGTAGGGGGTAGAATTGCATTACACTTATAAAGCATATGATCTTTTAAGTTGAAAAAAAAAATAATGGGGAGCCTAGCATGGAGCACAGTTCTTTAATCCCAGGACTCGGGATGTCTTTGAGAGTTCTAGGCCAACCTGGGCTGCATAGTGATACTCTCTCAATAATAACAACAACAATGATGATGATGCTTATGTTAATAGAAGACTGGATGTGATGGCACACACTCTTAATCCCAACACCCAGGAGTGTGAATCAAGTGATATTGATTATGTTTAGAGAGATAAAGAAAGATTTGATTTTGTCAGTCACCCAGACATGATCCCACTCTCTTTTACACAATGCCTTCATTGAGAGAGGAGATACATGTTCTTAAAAGACTTAAAAGTGGGGTTGGTGAGGTGGCTCAGAGGTTAAAAGCACTGACTGCTCTTCCACAGTTCCTGAGTTCAATTCCCAGCAACCACATGCAGAACACTATATATTTGCTAAATTAATAAATCTTTAAAAAAAAACACTTAAAGGTGATAAAATTAATCATGCGTCCTGATGTTGCCACAGTCTTCTTTTATTACTAAGTTAAGACTTTTTTGAACAAGACTTTAATTTTATCTGCTTGCCCAATTGTATTTCCTGTCCATATGATGTAAGCTCTCCATTGTTTTATCATTGCGGAGAGGGGATGCTAAAGTTCTGCAATTCTACATTCACAAATTTTACCAAATACTGAGAGACACTAATTTGCTAATCTTTGGTTCCAGATATACTCCAGTTTGCTTTAACTATAATAACAACTACAGCTCATTGTGACCATTATTTATTAAACCCAAAGAGAACAGTAACTCCTTTATTTTCCTTCTGGTCCACTGGTGGTAGCCAGATGGTAATAACAGATTCTAATTAAATGGAAAAAAAATTGGTATCTGCTAACAGAAATGTTCTATCCCTTTTTGGGAGCCAGAATATCTAACTTGGCAGACACTAAATTTGCAGAGATAGAAAACAAATCTTGTAAGACAGTCGTTATGAGTTATGGTAAGAAAACTGGATCCTTCCTCCTTCTGCTGCCTCCTGGACCTCAGGCTCTTGGAAACACAGCATCATGTATTAGCTGTTGGTCCAGTGAACACACTGCCTTCTGAAGGACATTTCCTAAACTAAAACAGGACTTCCTGAGATAATGGACCTGCTGAGACTTCAAAAAGTCACCCTACTATGTCTACTTATAGGTGAAATGAAACCAAACCACTTCACATTTGCAAATTCTTTCCAAGAATCTTTGCCACAAATATGTATTATTATCTGTAAGAGCTTGAAATTCTCAGGAAATTTCTGGGAAATAAAAACAAACCCAAATTAATGTATACATTGATTTTCTTTTTCTTCAAAAGTATTTCTTCCTCCTCCCTAAGGTCCAGTAAAACCAAACATTACCCAGAGGCTGACCTCTGTCACTTAGTAAGGTGACATGTTGAAGGCTCAGGCTTGGAACTAGAAAAGCTCCAAGTGAAGTCTGGGCACTTAGTAATGCCAATGTCTTTATTTGTCTTGGTGCGGTGAAACACTGGTTGTTAAACTTTTATAGTACCCATGGTTATCATTCTCTGTGTATGTACAACACAAGCATTAGAGTGGTTAAGAATAGGTAGCAAAATCTACACAAAGGCCATGCTGACTTGACTGGGCAATACATCCTCTCTAATAGGCTAAAGCATAAATAGGAGGCCTCCATATGTTGAACCTCTATCCATAGGTATGAGGATTTAATGCTTCCTCTAATATTCTCATTTCTCACCTTATTCCAGTGCCTTAATTAACCTGATAGTGCATTTTTCACTGTCCTGGAGTCCGTGTTTACCCATCTATTACCTGTCTTCCCACTTAAATGCAATAACTGAAGATCTACCTACTTAGAGAATAACTTGCCTTTCACAGTCTGCTTCAATGCTAATTGTGGTGTAAGGAGACAGCAAATTTACAGGCAAAACAACCCTGTATAGTACCCTTTCTCCTTAGCTGAATGTGAGGAATACAAAGGAAACCTTCCAGCAAAGGTAGAGGTAATTGGTGAGAAAGAAGGAAGCATTCCAGAGACCAATATATCCAATTATTCTTAAGGTATGGATGCACTTGGTCCCACCAAAGTTCTTAACCTGGAACCTTGATTGCCACATCCAGTATTGAGAGTTGGTAGGACCTTTAAAAGGTGATACCTAGTGGTAGTTGATTATGACAGGTGTCTTACCCTCAGAAGGGATTAAGATTTTTTTTTCCAGTGGATCTTGAGTGACTTATTCAGACAAAATTGTTAATAAAAACAACAGTAGCCCTGGACCTTCCTCTCCCTTTTAGTTCATCAGTCTTGTGCATGTTCTCATTAGTATACAAGGTGACTTGACATCCTCACCGGGGCAGAGTTAGTGTTGGCACCATGCCTTCAAGACTGCAGAACTCAAAGCTAAATAAAATTCTTCTCCTTAAAGCACCAAACCTCATGTATTTCATTCTAATAAGATGAATGAGCTCATCTAGTTTACTTCGTGTAATTTACTTTTTCATGTAATTTACTTTACCTTCTAGACGTGCAACAGCCAGTCCCAAATGTACCATGTCCATGCTAAAATTGAGTCAATGGCCTTATAAAGGCTCTCAGTTTATGATGAATAGTCCAAGTTGATAGCTTCTCACTATCCCATGGCCAGGCACTCAGCCTCTATTTGGGTCTATTAAGATATAGGAAGAAGTCATAAAGGCTCATGCCTGTAATTCCTGCACTTTGGAATTTGAGGCAGGAGGATTGCTAGCTTGCCTATATAATGAGTTTCAGGAGAGCCTCAGCAGCAGAGTAAGACCTTGTCTCAGATAAAATGTGCAAGAAGCTATTGTTTCAATGGGGAATAATCCTCTGCTAAGAGAGGTCTTGCTTCCATGCCCTAAGCATCTGTACAACCACACTTTGAGTTGAATAGGATGTGATGTAACAAATTGCCCTTTACCTCACAAAGGAAGCCCCAGGATTCCTGGACCACTGGATCACCATGAGCATCCCCACAACCCCAAAGTATTGTGGGATGTAGCTTCTTTCTGGAATAGGTATCCTTCAACTGTTTTTAAGAGGGTCGCACATTCTTCTCCCAAACCTAACTAGTCTAGTGTTATCAATGCAATAAAAAAGGAATGTATGCTCTATTCTGGGGGAAACATATTCCAACTCATCTTTAAAACACTGGAAAAATATTATTCCCTCACTGCCTCAAGAGAAATTTCTCACACAAAAACAAAGCAAACAAACAAAAATAACACTATAGTTGTAATTGTGTTGCCTTAGTAAAGATTTGTGTCTCACATCGACTTTGATTGCCTGTGCCACGTAGTTTTTGATAATACATCTATATCCTCCACAACCAAACAAGATTTAGCAAAAATTCAACATATATATTAAATGTTACATAAGTAGAACCTCTCTCCTTATCTTATTCAACTGTTTTTTTCTATAATCCTTGTAATTTTTTCTCTAGATTGATTAATATTTTCTAGTGTTCTGTGGAGGAGCAATTTCAGAAACATCTACCTTCCCTTCATCCAGAATGACAGTAAACATGGGTTAGAGCACTACCATGAGGAATTTTCCAGTTTCAAAGTTTCCAATTAAATATATGAGGCTCAGCAAAACTGTCTTGTGAAAAACCCAAACACTCTCTGGACTAACTATAATGCATTTTGCTAGAAATCCATTTATTCTTTGGCCTCTGTAAACTCTCACTCTACTCAGAAAATCACACCAGTGGGTCTAGTTCACTACAGTTTCATGCTAGCCCCACGTCTTAGAAAAGAAAGCACAGCTACCCTAAAAGCACTGTGAAGTCAGTTTTGTGAATGTAATAATGTTATACAGTTAAAAACCCTTTGAGTATTTCCTCAAGAGCCCTTATCTTTGTTTTCAATCAATGAGCTGTCTCAGTGAACTGACAGATCTGGGACCAGGGTTGAAAGCTAATTTTCCATCCCAATACTTGAGACCAGTTTGTATCATAGCCAGATTTTTCTATTATTATTGTATCAGTTAAATACAATGCAGATGGCTGACCAGCTATGTTAGCTTCAATAGGAATAGATAAAGATGGGATCTTTGTGGGGTGAAGCATCCTCACTGCTGTGCTTGCCATACTGTCTACTTCATCAGCATCATCTATGGTGGTACCCTCTCATGTTCAGATGATGCCTGAAATTAAACATAGTTCTAGACCTCATATAGACAGTGATGTTTGTTCTCTATATACTTGTATATAGCTAAGTTTATAAATTAGACACATTAAGATCTTAAGTGCAATAATAACTGGAAAGAGCAACCAGAATAACAATACTGCGATAACTTATATATGAATGTGGTCTTCTTCCATCAAATACCTTACTGCCCTGTATTCACCCTTCTTTTGATGGCATGCAATAATTTAATGGTTACATTATTTGACAAAGTGAGGCAAATTAAATCACTATTACATTACTACATGGAGTCAGTAGGCACAAACACCTTGATACTATCACAGTCTGTTACCCAAAATAGTTACTAAGTAACTAATAGGCATAGCATAGTGAGAGTGATTGAAGTTGTTTGCATCTTGGACAGGGATGAGGTGAGATTTTTAACATATTTCCTAGAATGGCAGATAATATATAACATGAATTATTTATTTCTGGTATTTTCTGTTTAGTGTTTCCACACAACAGCTGATTGTTGGTATCAGAGGGAATGGCATGTTGTGTTTCATAGCTACATGCTGCCACCTGCCCATGCCATTCCAAAATGTTGTCCTCTCCTTTGATACTTGGAAATCCAGTTTTATATTGACACCTTCATGCAGATACAGCCCGTCCTAAAATGTGTTATTTGTATCTTAGGGTTTCTAGTGTTTTGAAGAGACACCATGACCATGGAAGTTCTTATAAAGGAAAATATTTAATTGGGATAGCTTACCATTTCAGAGGTTTAGTCCATTATCATAGGGGACATGGTGGCGTGCAGGCAGACATAGTGCTGGAGCTGAACATCCTATGTGTTGATCCAACGGCAACAGAGAGTGAACTGACACACTGGGCAGTATCTTGAGCATAGGAGACCCTGAAGCCTGCCCCCACAAGGCTTCTTCCAACAAGGCCACACCTCATTCAACAAGGCCACACCTCTTAATAGTGCCACCCCCTATGAGCTTCTGGGGACCAATTACTTTCAAACTACTACATTTGCCATTAAAAAAAAAAAAAAGGCAGTGATTTTGGGTCCTCCTTGAAAATGTAAGTAGACAATAGTTTTCCAATTACTTTTGCTGTAAAAATTCATCTTTGGCTTGCTGACTCCCTGAGACTGTAATCAGCTCTATCAGTATCATATAGTATTCTGAAATCACCTTCCCATTTCCCAATGGTCATTTTTATAATCTTTAACAAAAGCCATCTGTTAAAATCATAACCAGTTTTAGGAACACATGTCAGGATGGTGAACATTAATGTAAATAACCACCATGTCAATGACTTATACTATAGCCTTATTTTCTCTTTCTCTAGGTCAGCAAGCCCGAACTTCCCTCATACCAGGTTAACAACAGCCTTACAAGACACAAAGTTGTTCCTTTAGTCCTTCAATTTATTTATTAAGTACTTCTTATATTGTGTATTCTTTACCAGAATTTAGGGATTTTTTTCTTCTGGCATATGTGGCTACTGCTAAGCAACCAAAAATACCCTTGGTGGACTGGGCTACAGCAGTATTTGGTAGCTATTGCAGAAGGTGCTGAAGAGGTCTTGCTGAAAATCCTGGTGTTTGTAGCTCGAAGAGAAGCAGACATATATTCAAAGCCATGTTAAAACTGGAGGTGGTAGCCAGCCTTTGTGTGAATGGTCTCTGTACACATTGGAGCTGCTCAGTTGGGGAAACAGCCATCAGAATCAATATAGGAAAGGCTGACATTGGTATATGACTTAGAGAAAGTCCATAAGCTATGACAGTGAAGGCACATGTTCACTCAGTGATGGTAGCCAGTGCCTGAGACAACACGTCTTAGAGTCAGAATGATGTGGAAATGCTAGACATGATAGTTCCCATCCACAGCTGAGACACCCCTGACCTGGACTGGCAACACAGTACAACAATAGTAAACAAACAAGATACCATGGAAACCTGCCAGAGCCAAAGTCAGACTGTTATTAAAACCTTCAGCACATACAGTGTGCTCAAAGCAAATGATAAAAGGGACATGTTTCAGGGATGATTTTCTTGAGGCAAACTGAACATTATGCGCGTACTGAAAATTTATTTACAAGGTCATTCTTTCACTCCTGAGAACAGTCACTGTCGAGGTTATGAAGCTCCCATAAGAAAGGAATTGTTTTGGTTGAAATATACATTTTCTGGGAACAAGTGTCCATCTTTCCTTTTAAAAAACATACAAAAAATAGTTTCTCTCATTATGATCTTACCATTGGTAGAAATAACTTATGTTCAGATTCTGTTTTAAATAAATTTGACAAGGAAGATCAGTTTTCTTAGCTAAAAATAGCAGTCACCATGAAGCTGGTTTGTCAATCACCTTGAGAAATAAGGAGTACATTGAAATTGTTTATTAAATTCAGGGTGAGAGCAGTAGGCATTTGCTGCTTATTATATTCTTGGTAAAGGACAAAGAATCCTGTGCATACTTTGGGTGATGGAGGAAGGATGGCTAAAATATATAAATGTATATAAATATAATATATAAATATATAACATGTAAATATGTATTTATAAATGTAATATATAAATATGTATAATACAAAAGAAAATGGTGATGGAAACGAGTGATCCACTTTTTTAAAAAAATCACCTTAATGAAAGAATTAGTCCAACTAGATTTTCCCATTAGTTATAATTTTTACTAGGATGATGTTTTCTTGGGACTAGCAAGATGTATCTGGGCACTTGCTGCCAAGCCTGATGATCTGAATTTAGTCTCCAGAACCCACATGAAAAAAGGAGACACCTGACTTCTAGGAGTTGTTTCTGCTCTCCACATGCATGCCATGTTAGAGCCATGTATTGCTCCTGCTCCCAAATGATAAATAAATAAATGTAGTTTAGCTAAAACAATGAATGATGAACCCTTAATATAGAATACAAAAAGAACCTGTCCATCACTCACACCTATGATCCCACTCCAAAAATTCATTATTGTGATTTTTTTCCTGGAAAAGGTCTTCAGAACTGTAATATATATTTTAAGGCACATAGTATAGACATTCATGCCACATGGCACTTGGTGAACACTGTGGCAATGTCTATGAATGAGGCTATGACAAGATGTTTTTGCACATGAACACTCATCCATGTGTACCTGCACTCTCCATTCACAGACTTGGTAGTTACATAAAGAGTTTAGTTTGCTGACATTGATCCCTGTAACTCAAAATGATACATGCTAACTTCTGGTCCCTTTGGTATTTGGTAATTTTTTCCTGACTGTCCATTTTGTGACTGCCACAGCTTTTCTACACCACTTCTATGCAATTATGATGGGAAATGTTCTTCTGTATATATGTTTGTCTTACTGGTTGATGAATAAAACACTGATTGGCCAGGTAGGATGATAGGACTAGGTAGGATGACTAGGAGTCATCATCTGATCTCAGGAAATGACATAGCTGGGCAGAAAATGCCACGACCTAACCATAGAGATCTGGAGGTCTGTAAAGATAGGCAGAAAATGACATAGCTGGGCAGAATCAGGAACAAACAAGAAATCGCTCTCTTCTCTGAGGAGATGTAGCAGACAAAGGAGTTGCAAGTCCAGCATTACTGGTAAGCCAAGACAATGTGGAAATACTTTGATTAATAGAAATGAATTAATGTTTAAGACAGAGCTAGCCATAAAAAATGCTAGTCAGTGGCCAAGAGTTCATAATTAATATAGAGTCTTTGTAAGGAGTAAGTTTTTTCCTCCCGCCGCCATTCTTGTCCCGCCACCGCGCCAGCCCCAAATAAAGCACAGAGACTCTGCATTTGATATTATGCTGTTGGCCAGTTACTTGTTTCTTATCGGCTAGCTCTGTCTTAAGTATTAAACCATCTCTATGTATTTCCACGTGGTCTCATCTTACCCAGAGCTGGCGTCCTGCTCTCTCCAGACTCTCCATCTTGACTCCTCCTTACTACTTCCTCTTTCCTCCTTGTCTCCTAGTCCCTCCTATCTTCCTTTCCTATTAGCCAACAGTGCTTTATTCATTAACCAGTATGAGAAACATATATACATAATGGCATCTCCCATCATCTCCTCTTTTCTGTCTAAATAAAAAGAAGGGTTTTAACCTTAACATAGCAAAATATATAACACAACAGTTATCAAGTAAGAATCACAGTTAACAATATTTAGTCCATTAACATATAGCAAGATTAAAAGAAACTATTCTATCATCTATCCTATATTTGTAAGTCTAAAGTCCTATATGTAACTTATCTTTAAGCTTAACTAAGGAAAACTATAACCATAGATATCTGTCTTCAACTCCTTCAAAGACCACAGAAGGATAATATATAAACTCTAGAAATGACAGAGACATCTTGCCTTGTCAGTCACCTGAATTTCTTTTGTAATCTTCCATCTTCAGCCAATAGGCCATAGTGTGTCTATCAGACTCTTCAGCAAAGTGGGAAACTTTAAACTGTCTTCTTGTATTGGCAGTTTGTCAGTCATTTTTCTCTGTGTCCTGCAGACTGTCTGGCTGACTCTTCTATGAAGCAGGAATTCTGTAGCAATGTCCATCTTGAATCAGCAGTCACTTTTCTGTGGGTCCTGCATGTCCAGTTTATAAGCATAAAGTCAAACAATCCAGACAAGAGCAGTATCTTGTCTAAATGGCTAGTCTTGCCATATTGGAGGCAAACTCCATAATGAGTTTGAAGAAACTCCATCTTCCTTTCTGACGCAGGTGGTGTTGCCAGGAACATTTATGTCTCACTGACTAGAAAAACCCTAAACCATTTTAAATGCCATATTCTGTAGGTCTTTGAAAGGTTTGAAGATTTCCTATCTATCTCAAATACATCTCTGTGTATCTTGAAAAACCTAACTAACTTAACTCTAAGCTTTGACTATCATAGGTAATTATTTATAATCTGTACTACATTATACATTACATTTCTAAATGAGCTATATAAACACAATACCTAAACAAAAGAAATATAGATATCACAAAATTGACCGTAAATTGTATCAATAAATGAAAATCGATTCCAAAACAAAGTATTCATATCTATTCCATAATCCCCCTTTTACCTTTAAAAAGAGAATGGTTGTGATCATTAACCATTTATAATCAACCCCATTTAAATAAAACAAACATTTATAAACAATATTAGGGAATTTGGGTGTCGTTCTTTCCATACTACTTCCTGCTGGTAGGGGTCGCTGTCATGGGGTATCCTAAGAAGACAAAGAAATCCTGGCTATAGTCTGCAAGGCTGCCTTGTCCCAGCTGTTTTGAACGTTGGATCACCAGGACCGCTGTTTCAGGGGGTCTGGCTTGCTCAAACCACCATTAGTCTGGAAGGAATCCAGAGCTTTTTATTTTCTGTGGAAACCAAAATTGAAATCCTTTTCCCCAGTAACTTGTCCTTAGACTTAAATTTTGGAGTCAAAGCATTTTTAAAATATATATGTTGAATTATTTCAGCAGCATTTCTTTTATCAGTTGTTATTTCCTCAGCAGTTAAAAGATACAAAAACAATATAATACCTTACAGTATCCAAATTCTCTCCATCTGTGGCTTTTTAATTATTTTGTTGCTTTTCTATTCTTTGCGACAGGGTTTCTCCTTGTAACTCTTATCTGTCCTGGAATTTACTCTGCATACCAGGTTTACTTTGAAATCACAAGATCTGCTTGCCTCTGTCTCTCAAGTGCTGGGATTAAAAGTGAGTGCCGCCACACCCAGCTGTTCTCTGTCTTTTTAAAACCATTTTTTCCATGTCTACATATATTTTAAAACACACTGTAAACCTTTAGAGGTTTTTCTTATTATGAATCTGTCTTTACTGTAAATCTTTATGTTTTTCTGGCCAGGAGTCTTTTATCTGGTAAACAACAACATTGCTAAAATGAAAGTCATAGTTGTTTCTGCCCTGGTTTATCAAAGATGGCAGCCGCTATTTTACTGCCAGCAATGAGAGCTGTGGTCACTGCCTTGATCTACGGGGCAGCAAGCAGCAGTTTGCCGGCTTGGAGATGTGGCCACTGCCATTTCCAGCTCTGATACACACCAATAAATTGTTAGCAGTGTTTTTTTAAAGCCCTGCAGTTTTTTGCTGCTTATGCTGAGTCAGGAAACCTGCCTTAAAGGAGCCATGCAATTAACTGCTTGTATCTGGCAAAGCAGAGTCCAACCCAGAAAAATGCTGTTACTAAGAAAACTTGTTTGTCTCTGTTCTTTTGTTTCTAAAACCCTTTTTTAAGCTTTTGTTAAATTTTAAGTGGAGGTTCTTATTAGCCACCTGGGGGCCATATGTAAGGAGTAGGGTTTTTCCTCCCGCTACTGCGCCAGCCCCAATTAACACACTGAGACTCTGTATTTGAGATTATGCTGTTGGCCAGTTACTTGTTTCTTATCGGCTAGCTCTGTCTTAAGTATTAACCCATCTCTATGTATTTCCACATGGTCTCATCTTACCCAGAGCCGGCGTCCTGCTCTCTCCAGACTCTCCATCTTGACTCCTCCTTACTACTTCCTCTTTCCTCCTTGTCTCCTAGTTCCACCTATCTTGCTTTCCTATTGGCCAACAGTCCTTTATTCATATACAGAATGACATCTCCCATTTTATACATAATGGCATCTCCCATCACGTCTTCGTGTTCATTTGGCGGTGGGACATCTTGGGCCACATCACACAACCCCTCTTTTAATTTCTATTTCTAACCCTTTATTTTTACAATGACATCTTAATAGGGTTCAAAAGAATAATTCTCGTTTATAGAATTTAGGATTCTATTGAGAAAAAAAAATAAAGTGATTTTGCTGAATTCTTTCTGTGCTCAGTAAACTTCTTTCCAGTGCCCAGAAAAAGCCTAAGAAAAATTATTTTACTGTTTGATATATCAAAATGTCAGTCTCTAGAGCAGTGGTTCTCAACCTTCCTCATGCTGGGACCCTATAATACAATACAGCTCCTCATGCTATGGTGACCCAAACCATAAAATTATTTGCTACTTCATAACTGTAATTTTGCTACCATTATGGATTGGAATGTAAATGTCTCTTTTCTGATGGTCCTAGGTGACCCCCATGAAAGGATCATTCTACCCTAAAGAGTTTATGACCCACAATGTGAGAACCACTGGTCTAAAATGCAGGTGTCAGCACATGGAATACTAGCATGATTATAGAATAAGCTTCAGAAACGTCATCAGCTCTTGGAGACACAGCTGTGACCCCATAGTCTTTTCAACTTCCATTTAGGGCAAATGATGGTGTCAGTATTTCACATTATTTAAGGCTTCTTATTCTACTGAGTTAAGAAGGATCTCTTTAAGACAGCTTAAAGCAATGGGGCTAGTGTGTTCTCTTTTTATTGTACCTCATTAATGCAAGGATAACTCTCCTCTGGAGCCTGAGAAAGTACTCAACTATCTGATAACTTTCCTAGCTATCTGGAATCCCACAGTTTCTGTGCCTTAAGCATCGTTCCACCATGACGGGAAAGGTAGTGCAGGATGTGCTCTTCTTTGTTTTCGTGATCTTCCTTGTCTCTACACTGTGGTTTGTGCACAAAAGAATATGAAGTAGAATTTGCTTTCTTGTTATGTGATTTCGTGGGTCAGCATCTGCTTAAAACTCCAAGTCACAAGCTCCACTTCTAAAATTAGCGCACTCATTATTTCTCAAATCTAAGACAGAGACATTCCACTCTCCTTTACAGTGTGGATGAAATCATCTGAATGTTTCTAAACACTGATTGCAAAAGCTGAAGGATTTCCCACTGTGAAGCCAGGTAGAGTTGCAATCACTGCTTCTTCTTTCCTTTCCTATATTCTATAGATGTATGCAATGTATGCCATGCTTCAGTTTGCTTTACACTGGGTCAATTATGCTCTTACCCATCATGTTCAGTATTTTCTAAAATCCAAAGTCTTTCTTTGTCTCTGCTTGAGAAAGATCATCAAGCTATATTTATTGTATTGGTGAGGTTTGCTTTTCATGTCATATCTCTTAGGATATGACATGTATAGAGTTGGTATGTCTGGATGTGGGGTCATAGGTTAATTTTTACCATTTTATATATCCCGTCTTTCTGCATCTCCTCCGTTCTCGAGTCCTCCCTCTTCTTTTCTCCCTTTCTTCTCCCTCCCTCTCTGGAACAGCTCAGACTGACCTTGAACTTGCTACCTTCCTATCCCTGAACAAAATAGAACTCCAGAACAGAACACTGATATTGTAGGCATGTGCCACCATGCCCTTCTTGTTTCATTTTAATCCTCACTTATGTCTGGGTTAATCAATAAATGGCCTCAGAAAGGTTCACTGGAAATAAAAATTGAAGTACTTATATTGAAGAAATTACTTTTCTCCTCATATCCACAGATGATTGACTGGATGTAGCATACTCGATTAAGATTAACTTTCCTCAGAGTGTTTAATATTTCTCAAGTTGTCTACCCTTGGACATATTTCAATGCTTAAAAGTCAGATTTTCTTCCCCAACTGATATTTAACACCTTGATCTTTTTTATCTCATTTCTTTCTCTTGAGCACTTGTAAAATGTATCCATAACTGCTTATACATTAGCAGTTACATTTTCTTTTATTGTTCTTAATACAATGAGTCTTTTCTTACAAATGTTTATATTTATTTTAATTTTGTGAAGTGTTCTTCTTTTGTTTCTTTGAGAATTTCCTTGCAGTTTCTGTGATCTCTCTTTGGAACTCTAAAAAGTTATTTCATGTGCTGAATTAATTAATTAATTAATTAATTAATTAATTTTATTTGAGGCAGCGTCTCTCTACAGAGCTCTGCCTATCCTGAAACTCTCTGTATAGACCAGACTGGCCTTTAACTCACAGAGATTTGCTGGCCTCTGCCTTCCAGGTGCTAAGATTAAAGGTATGCACTGCCACATCTAGTCTGAATTTATTTTTCAAGCCATTTATTACTCTAATTCCCATTTCTGTACTCTTTAGGAATATTTATTTGTGTCATTTTCTCTAATGGTAAAACTTGTGCTCAAGACTATTTTTTTCTAACTGAAGAAAAACAGTAATTTTAGCTCTAAATTATTTTTAGAGCTAAATTATTATTATTTTAAGTACTAATCATTCTTTTCTACAGATACCAAATATTCTCAAAATATTTCTGATTATATTAGCTAGAGGGAAATTTGCTTGGGCTTTCGGTTGTTGTTTTTTGTGGCACCCATTTACTTTGTTCCTAAGTTTTTAGGATGTTTGCTTGAATCCTTCCTTCTTTTTCTTCTGATGCTTTCCCTGGCATTCATTTCTGGTTCTCAGTTACCCACTCCAAATGCAGACTGGATGAAGCAAAAGCTGATTGAACAGCACACAGAAGTCCCCAGACATGCCCCTCTGTTTCTTTATAAAATCCTGGTTCCTTTCTCTCCTGCTGGTGAGTATGTTCCTGATTGTCCACTTTTCTAAGGTAGTAAAGAATAGGGTACCGCTTCAGGCTGTCTTTCTCTCTGAGGACACTACTATAGATTGATAGTTTGGTAACACTTCATGCTGGTCTTCAGTAGACATCATTGTCTCCGTTCTATTTCTCTCATGTGCGCTGTCTGAATCCGGGGTTCCGTGAGAGGTTCTGACTACATGGGAGAGCACCTCCTTTACCTGCTTGTGCACATGCAAACTCTAGGGTCTACATTCTATCGCTGTTTCATCATTCTGCCTGTAAAGACTCGGGCATTATGCTGGCCTGTCCCTGTCACCTGGCAGAATGCACTCAGGCAGTGCCATGGTCAGCACAGGGTTCTGTGAGTACTAGTCTATACGCAGGTGCAAGGGACCCATTTAAAAGAAAGATCCACCACTTTTCTTGCTGCCTGTTCCCACTGTCCCCCTGGGGCAGACAGGACTTTTCCAGTTTCCCTCTTCTCTTCTGTCTTCTCTGTCTCTGTGTCTCTCACATCTTTTCTCTTTCCTTTCCCCTCCCTCCCCTTTCTAATAAAACTTCTCACTTAAGCTCTATCTGCCTGGCATGTTCCCTGCCTTGGTCACCCTTGCCTGTCATAGAACTCTCCAAGGTTCCCCCACCCCAGGTCCCCCTAAAACTTTATCAAAACACTGCCAAATTTCAATTTCTATTTTTGATCATCTGCTATACTTTCTTTTCTATGAGAGTCATTATACTGCCATCATAGTCAATATTTTCATCACCTTTTGTTGATATTTTTCTTACACATTGACTATTCTTTGGTTCTTAGGACAGAGAAAAATCAACATGTGCTCTCTGTTAGCTAGCCTAAGCCTATATTCCAAGACATAAGTAATAAATTAATTAAGCCTAACAATCAAATAATTTGCAGCATTTAATAAGTGCAGACTCAAGATAGCTAATTGACTAAAGCACTTGTCATGTAAACATGATGAGATGATGTCCCAAAACCCACAGTGGAAAGGAAGGCTAATCCCAGAAAGTTTCCCTCTGACCCCCCCCCCCACACATACATGTGCCAGCATTCACACACATACACACACACACACACTCAAATGATAAATAATATTTTTTAAATTGTTATTTACTTGATGAACTTGTTCTCTAGTCAACTAATTGTTTCACAAAGAATGGTGTCAGATTACAAAAGGTTAAAAAAATGGATAATGAAAATTATTTTATTGCTAGTCACTTTCTCATTAATGTAACCTTGGTAAAAATTCCTGGCTGAATCAAAGGAGAAACATCTGACGGAGGAGAAATTGTTTCAGATGTGACTGCTCCTGCCTGCTGTGAGCTCAGTACCCAACATTTTGAACCTGATCATAAAACGTATCCATTCTTTATATACAGTGAGCTGGGAATTAATTTTATCACTTTGATTTTCCATTAAAATTCCATGATTTCTTATTAGTGTCAGAATATGTCCCTTTATACTTCAGTGACTGTCACTAATTTCTGAGGAAATTGATACGGTTTTGCAGGACAGGACAAGGGTATGTTATCCTGTAGCTCGGCTTGCATGCACAATTTCTATCCCACTGGCCAATCATCTGTAATTTAGCAGAGATTGTGGCCTTTTGCAGATACCATTTCTTTTACTTTTGAGAGTGCTTGTCTACTTGATAAAAAGAATAAAAAGAAGAAAAGAAAAAAAGGCATCTCCTATCTTGTTTCTTAAAGTTAAATGAGCAGATAATACTCCTTGATGGCCCCCTCACTCAGCTCTGGATGGGTGTCAATCAAGGGTCTCAAGACAGTGTTCCAAAAGGAAGCAGATTTGACTGTTTGAGCTTTGAATATCATTTCTCTTGCCCAAGCTGCCAGTCAATGTAATCATAAGCAGATCTCCTAGGGCCTGCCAATTTAGTACTGGCTTATGTCTGGTGACACTACAGTGCATTCAGAGACAAATACGCCCTTGAAATCACTGTGTGGTCTGGTAGCAATGGGGTGACTGGATACACTGTCTTCTTTTCCTTAATCCTTTTTTTCTTTCTTATTTCTCTCCCTTCCACATCCCCTCCTTCTGTTTTCTTTTCTTGTAATTTTTGGTGTTAAGAAAATCATCTTGCGTGGGAGCCAAGCCCAGTCTATGGTTAATGTATTGTTAGAGAGTTACTAGAGGGTTTTGGCCACAATCCTTTTATCTTCTTAATATTCTTCATGATTGATCTTCCTTTCCTACGCTTAGTCATTATTACTTTGACTAGTTAGACTGTGACTCTTCATTCACAATAAGAAGCGCTTTCTGGATAGTCACATATCCTCACCCAAGAGACTCTCATCTGTATGGGTAATAGAGCTAAAAAGAAAAAGTAGAAAGAAAGGTACAAATAGAAATTAACCTTTAAATAAGATAACCCTCACACCCTGGAATTCTCCTGTAGCTAGGGATATCCACTTGACCAAGTTTAGCTAATTAAATATAAACAGCCATCTTCTGAATCGAGTATCCATATATATTTTCAAGGCCATTGGGGAGACACATGCTGAATCACCCTTTGTGACCTTGCCCTTCTTCTTTCTACCCAGAGCCTAGTGGAAATGCCTTGAGGTTCATCAGCCATGAATGAAATCCACAAGCTAAGAAGTACAGAATCAGGAGCAGCCATCTCAGCCCCAAGTGACTAACCAGGAGACAAGCCAAGTCCTATTTATTTATGACACAGATTAGAATTCTTGGAGACTGGTGGGGTATTGCTTCCTGAGACTGGCGGCAAGATGAACACTTCAAAGACATTGACTTTGCACTGAGGGAATTCTGATTTTGTTTGTCCCCTGGACAAACAGGTCCCCTCACACCAGGTGTCCAGCTTTCTTGGGGGCATGGTATTCCCTGAGTTGAAGCAACATTGTGAACAATAAGAGTGATCTTGCTTACCAACCCTCAAGGCACTAGTTTCACTAGTGTAGCAGAGAATTCAAATCCACCTTCACCCTGCCTTGCAGGGCTAACAAGCTCACTGTCAGTTCCCCACACCCTTTAACAAACAGGCTTAGTTAGACCTAAGGACAAAAAACAGATGCACCAAATGCCAGTCACTCTTTCTTTTAATTAAAAGCAAATGACAGTAGCCACTTTCTCTAGGGACTGGCACCCCCTCCTTCTCTTGACAATGCTCTCCTCCACAGGATAATGGCTAATTGTTTAGTTTATCTTCCTTCTACCAATATGCTGATCAACAAGATAAACTCATGTTAATTTATGTAAGACCTGGCTATAGATCTGACAGAACTTTGATATTTCTGTTGAAATTCTGTTGAAAACAAGTGATTACATTTTTTGAAAAATGGGATGGGTCACTATTGTATTAAGAATAATTGGTTTTAGAGTCTGGAAAGATGGCTCAGTGGTTAAAAGCCCTCATTGCTCTTCCAGAGAACTTGAGTTGGATTCCCAGCCCCCACATAACAGCTCATAACCATTGTAATTCTCAATGCTTGGGATCCAGTAACCTCTTCTAGCCTCTGTGGGCACCAGCCATGTAAGTGGTGCACAGATATACATGTAAACAAAACATCCATGCACATACTTAAAAGAAAGATTACTTGATTTCATTCATTTTAATGCTGTGTTTAACATGAAATGGGTCTTTGTAAGCTTATGAGAATAAATTTCTCTAGAATTTGGTTCAGGAATCAAACTAAGTGATTGGTTTTCATTTTTGCTATTTTACTTATTGTTGTTGTAAGTATGTGAGGTGTGTGTGTGTGTGTGTGTGTGTGTGTGCGCGCACACGCGCGCGCGCTTGCACACATGTGTATTTCGGGGAGGAGGTATGTGCGCACATGCACATGTGGAAGATGGAGGACCACTTTCAGTAGTTAAGTCTTCCACTTCACAGCAGTTTCCAAAGATCAAACTCAGGTCTTCAAATTCACTTAGCAAGTGCCCTTAGCCTATGAGCTGCCTTGTTTTAGCAGACATATGGGTGAGGATAGTTTATATCTGATTCTTGTTGCATATTTTATAGCTAAAAAGCTTTCCAATTATCATGCCATAATAGGATGTGAAGTTCAGATGCACTTTAACTTAGTTTATCAGCAGTTTTTCACACTTAAGTGGGTTGTTTAAATAAGATGAAAGGGACTTTAAGAAGGAGCCATGCACAAATAACATTCAATAACATAGTTATGTACCCTATTCATTAAAATAGATGCCCTGGAGACCTTGTCCGGCAAAGATTTCTTTCACTAGCATTGATACCTGAAGTTTTCTGTGACATTACCCTATTTACGTTGCCTTTAAGAATCACCTGCTGCCTACACCTACCTTTCTCCTGATCCAGTAATGCTCCACTGGCTTGTTAGAGCTTGTCATTGTGAGGTCATACCTCAGAAACATGGCCATAGCATGTGCAAACCTCTTCTTTTGCCTGATTTCTTTGGCTCCATGTAGTATAACTATCTGTGTGTGTGGGGGTGAAGTGAGAATGGCCCCCATTGGGTCATTATCAGAGAATTGCACTATTTGAAAAGATTGGGAGGTGTGGCCTTGATGGAGGAAGTACCTCACTGGGTGTGTTAGAGAAACTGCAGCCAGCCTACCCAAGCCTCAGTCACCCTGCCCCTGCCTGGCGCCCAGGCCAACCAGCATTAGAATGCACATGCTCAGCAGGCACTTCCTCCTTGAGCCAAGCTGCCATGCCCAGAGACTGTTGACAGAGAGACACCTGATCCAGAGACAAGAATGAGGAAAGTCCAAGCAGTAGAGTCAGCAGCCTGAGCCAATAAACCCTTCGGAGGGGTATAAAGACAAATCTAACTCCCTTAAACGAGACTGCAGCGTGCTTTGCTACTCACTGACTCCCAGTGCTTCAGTTTTTGGTGTTGCATCTTCTCACCCCCCTCCCCCAAGGGCTGTCCAAGTAGGGTAACCCACAACAGGTGCAGGCTTTAAGGTTTCAAAAGGTCCACTATATAGAGTCTCTCTCTTCCAGATATAGAACTCTCAGCTCCTTTTCCAGGACCATGTCTGCCTGTATAACACCACACTCCCTACCATCATGAAAATGGACTAAACTTCTGAAATTGTAAGCCAACCCTAATTAAATGTTTTCTAAGACTTGCTGGGGTCATGGAGTCTCTTATGGAAATAGAACACTAAGACACTATCCAATTCATTTTTTTCTGAGATTTTTCATTGTTTCCTTTCCATGACCACTACTAAATATGTCTTGCTTTTTTGCTTCTCAAGCAGAACTCCATTCTGACTTCTCAAAACTGTTTCTTACATTCCTCCAAACTAATGTTGCTCACCTTGCAATGTCTATTGGATATATTCCAACCCCTTTGAATAGAAAACTTTATCCTTTCTCCTCTGATTCCAGCTTATGTTCTAGCTTCCATTTCTGCATGAGCACATTCTCTTGTGTTCCATGCCTTCCATTCACAATTTTCTCTGTTTTCTCGTCCCTTTAATTCTTCTGTTTCTTTGCAGGAAAAAGAAATAATAACAAAAATAAAAAGAAAATAGTAGTCCTCTGTCTTCTCAATTTTTTTATACTCTTTTTGATTGAGAAGAAGGACATCTCATACCTTTGAATTTACACAGTGCTCCTTGGGACTGAATCAGGGTTAGTTATAGGAGTTTTACAGTGATGCCAATTAAAATACACTGGCATTTCATATAACTCTAGATGACCTATGTCTCTCTTCCTAAACTGAGTACAACAATACAAATGTCATACTGATAAAATTCTCAGATTATTATGTGACAAAAGCTAAATGGTAGCTACTGTTATTTATAATTAAGATTTTATAAAACTTTTACTATTTTTAACAATTTTATGGTTGTTTATGTTTATAATATTTTTTAAATTTAATTTATTATTTTACATGTAGATCCCAGTTCCCTCTCCCTCCCTCCCTCCATCCCTCCCTCCCTCCTTCCCTCCCTTTTACCCTCTCTGCCCTCTCACATGCACTCTAACCAACCTCCCCTCCCATCCCCCCACCCCAATTCCATATGTAGGGGAATGCCATCCAGTTGGGGTCATGTAGATCTGACAGGTCATGTGAAGTAGGGACTAGGGCTTCTCTCCTGTCTCTAGAATAAGGCAGTTATCCCTCCATGGGGGATATGTTTGCAAAGTCCTTTTGTGCACCAGGGATACATCCTGGATCCACTGTCTGAGGTCCCTTAGACTGCTCAGTCCTTCTGGCTGAGATCCATATTCAGGGGGGCCTGAATCAGTCCCATGCTGGCTTCCCAGCTATGACTCTAGTGGCCGTTAGCTCCTCCTTGTTCAGGTAAGCTGTCTGTATGTGTTTTTGCTGCATGGTCTTTTCCTCTCCATCTGCACCTGGGTTCTAGTTCGACTCAGTGTTTATGTATGGGTGTTTGATCCTGTTTTCAACAGGCATTAGTTGAGGGCTCCATGGATAAGTTAGTTGTTGATCTCACTCTCCGGGAAGGGCATTTATGATAGCCTTTCCATGGAAGCTCAAATTGTTAGTTGGGAGCAGTCTTGTAGTTCTCTAGACCTTTCTTTGTGTTCAATTTTATCTTCAAACCAATATTGGCTCCCTCTTTTATGTTCTCTCTCTCTGTCTCTCTTTCCTATCTTCTATTCCTAACCAGGCTCAATCTTCCTGGTCGCACATGTTTTCCTTTCCTCCCCCTCATTTTCTCCTACTTCTCTCTCTATTCGCTGCCCCCCCCCCACTTCACCTGAGCTCTGGGGGACTTGTCCCTTCCCAGTTCTGTGAGGGACTTTATATGAATCTCTTAGAATACACCTTGTATCCTAGTTCCTCTGGTGATGTGAATTATAGGCTGGTGATCCTTTGCTCTAGGTCTAAAATCCATATATGAGTGAGTACATACTGTGTTCCTCTTTTTGTGACTGGGTTACCTCATTCAGGATGGTTTCTTCAAGTGCCATCCACTTGCCTGCGAATTTCAATTCTTCTCTCGTACAATGCATCCCAAAAGCAGCTTCTGCACCCTGTACTCCTCCCAGTTCCACAACTCCCCAACCTCTCTCCTGAGTTCACTTCTGCCCACCCCTGTTTCCTCCCAGGAAATAGCAGGCCTCCCAGGGACATCAACTGAATATGTAACAAGTTACAGTAAGGCCAGATACAAACGCTAACATCAAGGCTGGGAGAGGCAACTCAGTAGAAGAAAAAGGGTCCAAATAGCAGACAGAAGAATCAGAGACATCCCTACTCCCACTGTAAGGAACACCCCCTCCCCCCCTTCCAGAGTTCCCTAGAGCTCTGAGGGGTGCAGTGCAGACCTGGAGCCTGGGCTGTCTGCCTCATGTTTGGTTGTAAGCCTATGAATCTGTCCCCATCAGCTGCTGGAGGCATTATTTCTGATGACAACTTGGCTAGGCACACATTTGCGACTACAGCAGAGCACAATTAAGGATTAATTAATTAATTAATTAATTAATTAATTTTTATTTTGCCAGTCACATTTGGTTCTCTCCTGGGCTATCCAGTCTCAGGTTCCTGGTCATTCAGACAGTGTTGGGGATGGGCTCCCTCTTATGGTGTAGGCCTCATATTATACCAATCATTTGTTGGTCACTCCCACCAGCTCTAAGCCACCATGCCCCAGGACATCTTGCAGTCTGGACAGATTGTATGTCTAAGTTTTGTGGCTGGATTGGTGTCCCAGTTCTATCACTGGAAGTCTTGCTTGGCTACAGAAGATGTGCAGTTAAGGTTCCATATCCTCCACTAGTGGGAGTCCTTGATAGGGTCAAACTAGGCAGCCTCCATTGCATTAGGTTTCTATATTACCTCCACATTCTCTCCAATTCCAGTCATCTCTCCCTGAACTCTCTCCCCCAATTCATCCCCCAACTTGACCCTTCTTATTCCCATCCCTGTCTGCCTACAGTCCACCTGCAAAACCTATTATATTTCCTCTTCCCAGGGAGATCCATGCATGGATCCTACCCCCTCCCCCACCCCACACTCTCCTTGTTATGTAGCCTCTTTGGGTTTGTGAATTGTAGCATGATTATTATTTACAACTAATATCCAATCCTAAGTGAGTACCTACTGTGTTTGTCTTTCTGGGTTTGGGTTAACTCACTTGGGATGATTTTTTTTTCTAGTCTCATCCATTTGCTTGCAAATTTCATGATGTCATTTTTAACTGCTGAGTAATACTCTAGTGTATAAACTTATCACGTTTTCTTTATCCATTCTTCAGTTGAGGGACATCTAGGTTGTCTCTAGTTTCTGGCTATTATGAATAAACCACTATGAACATAGTTGAGCAAGTGTCTGTGTAGCAGTATGGAGTGTCTTTTGGGTTTATGCCCAAGAGTGGCATAGCTGGGTCTTGGAGATCAATCCCCAGTAGTCTCAGGAACAGCCATATTGATTGGCAGTTCCTCAGAAACTTGGGAACCAACTATTTTTATTTTTTAAATGATAAATACTATCATTTCCCCTTCCCTCCCTCTAAACCCTCCAGCACACCTCTCCTTGCTCTCTTAAAAACTCATGGCTTCTTTCTCATTAGTTGTTACAAATATATAAATGTATATTCATATATGTTCCTAGTTTTATAAATGTTGCCCGCCCAGTTTGCATAGTGTTGAGAGCATGTATGCTTTCAGGATTTAATACTTGATATTGAGAAACCAGTTGGTGTACCCTTGCCTGAGGAAGACTATTTCTACATCTCTCAGCAGTCCTTGGTTGCCTGCAGCTCTTTGTGTAGAGAGCAGAGCCTTTAGTCTTCCCCACCCCACTGCTATTCATTTAAACATGTTCATTGTGGTCCATATTCAATGCACATTTGCACAGTCATGTTGTTGAGACTTTATGGGTGTAGCTTCTGATATTAATCAGAGACAAGCATCTCACTAAAAACCTCCCTGATCCTATGGCTTTTTACAAGCTTTCTACTTCCTTTTCTACAATGTTCTCTGAATTTTATGTTAAGGAGTTGCTTTCTAAGGCTGCACAACTCTATATTTAGATTGGTTGTAGTTTTCAGTATTGTTTTCTGTCCATTTCAGAGGGAAGTTTCCTTGATGAAAGGGTGAAGACAACATTACCTGTGGACATAAAGAGAAATGTTTATAAGTTAATTACATATTATTCTGGTTTAGTAAAGTGGAGTATGAAGATTCTCTTCCAAAGTCCATGGCTTCACTATCACTGGGTAGTTGGTTAGCTTGCTGTTATCAGGCATGATTTCCCTCTTCTTGAGCTGGTCTTTAATCCAATTATAGAGCTATTGGTTACTGACACAGTGTAGGTGCCACTACTACACGTTTGAGGGGGGAAAACCAAATTTTAACATGATATTTTGAGAGGATAAATCACACATACACAAATAATAGCAAAGTATAAGATTATATACATTTTGATCTCACGAAGGTGAGAGGAGATGTGAGCAAATGTCTATTCACCCCAGATAAGGATCTGCAGCTGACCAGAGAAAAGGTTTCACCTAAATCCAACTTGGGGAGATAATGAGCTCATTTAAGTCATGTATAGCACAAAGGTGAGGGGTTAATCCCAAGAGCATAAGCATCACTACTGATAATATCTCCCACCACAATAAAGAGTATTTGTCTTCTTCAGGCCCAAGTCTACAGGGCAAAGGAGCTGTAGAGAACTGGCAAGTGTTAATGGAGCTGCAGTAGTCAAAGAATACCCTCCCATACTAGCTGAGTGAAGAAACACATGGTTTGCAAAGGCTATACAGCAAATGTGAGGTCTCAAATCTGGCACAAAGAGGTAACTGGGGTGCCTATTAACATATCAAAGCAGATGCTCTCCACCAGGTTCTCCCAGTATCCCCCATCTCTGCCAAGAATAGGGCCTTGCTGTCTATAGTACCCTGCCCCCTACCCTGAACTCTACAGATATTGGCTGGGCTTCCCTCCTTCCAGCTCCTCTGGCCCATATATAGTGCAACCATTTTGTCTATGTCAGTCTCTGGCCTAATCTGTTGGTCTAGGATGCCCTTCTTGGTCAGTGGCTTCTCTTCACTACCATCACTTCTCACATGCCCCAGCTCAGTCTGGCCAAGTTCACTGTAGATTCTCTGAGATGTCCCTGCCCCTGGCTATTCTCCCCCTTTCATCTATAATAAACTGTCTACTCGACCTTACCTAGGAGAGGCCATTTCCTCCCTTTTTTATTTTTATATTTTTTTGTCCACCTGGTGCTGAAACCTCAGGTTTGCCATAAGAGATCCCCCTCCAGCAAACTCAGCCTCACAAAACCGAGCTGCTAATATGACTCTCTTAAGGTATGTATGGATCATTTGTTTCTGCTGGTCTCTGCCAACCACCAAATTGGATTCCGAAATGAAGAGTCAGATTCTTCAACTACTGATTCTCTCTACCTGTTTTCTAACCATTTGTCTCCCTTTTGTCTCTTTTAAGTGTCTCGCAGTGCTCTGGCCTGCTACAACATCCATGTGGGCATCTCTTCACTCCGGTTCCTGCAGCCTGCTATGCCCCTGGCCTGCTATACCCTTATGGATATCTCCCTTTTCTTCTGCTCTTTTCCCTCTTCTTCTCTCCTGGATAAGTGTCACCCTGAGCTGCCTGCTTTGTTTACTATTACTACAAATACCACACTGCTATGCCAGGAAGCTCCCCACCTTTTGGTGGGTCACAATCACCAGGACAAGGGACAAGTTTTCTCTCTGACAAGTTTCCCTTTCTCTTTGGGGATGCCCCAGTGGAAATTCTTTTCAGAATACTTCACTAACCTCAGATCAGCAGCTAGCTTTCTCTCCTCTCCACTTAACAACTGCAATCCTGCCTGCATTCCAAATATATTCTTTTTCTATGTCTACCTCTGGCCCACGGCATTGCTTTCAGCTCCCTCCTGAAGATTCCTCTAACCACTCAGAACTGCCTGTTCTCTCTCCCTTAGGTAGGTCTCTCTTCCCTCAGGTAGAGTTCCATCTTCAGCTCCCTCTTGGTGCTTATAGAAATCCCCTCAGTAGAATTTAGCAACATCCTCTCTCCTCCTCAGACTCCATACAACTTGGCCTTAGTACAGATCAATGCCCATAAATGGTGCACTTGATTTCCAAATTTTCACAAATTGTAGCAACTGCCACCGCACAGATAAATAATCCCCAATCTCATATATCTAAATTTGTTCTGCTTTACAATTCCAAAAGTCTGCTAGCTGCACTCTTAAAAAAAAAAAAATCTCTGCTCTCAAAAAAAATAAAATAAAATAAAAACAACAAAAAAACATAAATTTGTAAACTCATTAGGTTCATTAGATATGGCTTAAAAATATCTATAAAATCTGTAACAAAATTTGGTTTAAGACTTATAGCCAGCATTGGACCAACTCAAACTCTGTGATCATGGGTCTCAGTTAAAAGACCTAGGCAGTTAAGGGACCTCTGACAGCGGAACCAGGATGTATCCTTGGTACACAAAAGGACTTTAGGAGCACATTCCCCATGGAGGGATACTCCCTTAGCCTAGAGGAAGAAGGGAGGGCCTAGTCCCTACTCCAAATGACTTGACAGATTTTGATGACTCCTCCTGGAAGGCATCACCATACATGTGCAGTGGGGTGGATGGGATGGGAGGGTGGCCGGGGGGAGGGAGGGGAACTGGGATCGATATGTAAAATAAAAAAAGACTTATAACAAAAGGCTTATAATTAAAAATTCTCTACATAGGTAATATTAATTTGCTACAACATATTGTATATGTGACTCAACTCTTGTTTAGATGTACTGCATATGTAACTAGGAATCAACTCTTGTTTAAGAATACATCTATAAAAATAGATATTCTAAAGAATAAGCACATGGTTGGCAGCCATCTTTACTAAGGTTAAAGGGTAGACCCCATTTACTTCATCTTAAGAGGACTATGATTCTCAGAGTTGTTAGGGCTCCTGCCTAATACTCCGATGTTACTGAAAAGTCCAAGCCTATTGTATTCCTATTGTCAGCACATCACATGGCAATCTGTCTGAAATACTTTAACCCATTTGAGACTGTTAATCCTGAACTGACAATATAAAGAACCCCTATTTGTTCTTTGACAGGACTTGCTCACTCCTTTCTTGGAGTAGGGTGAGACAAGAACCACTGACTGCCTCATCATGGATGATGACTCACAGAAGTTGCATCCATGGACAACCCTGCAGAGCTGTCCTGCAGCTCAACCAGTGCAGGGGGCATCTTCTTTCTCCAGAAGTTGTTCAACTTAGTGAATCTTGAGACTGTCAAAAGTTTCCTGAGTCTTGTCTGTTTTGTTTGCTTCCTCAGTCTCATGAGCCTCCTCCTAGGGATGCCAAGGTACCTATCTCCCCCTGGCCCACAACAGAAACTTTCACCATAATATATAAAAGCCATGTTTTCAATAGACAATCTTTTATCATTTATTGACCTGACCACCACTGTAAAGGACAACTGGGTAATAATAAAATGATTTGTACCGTAAGAGGTTGGGGAAAGGTTAACCTTTTTCTTTAGTTTTAAGATACAAAAAGGTCACAAACACAAAGCAACAACTGAAACATCTGATAAATACTTGCTTGTAATCAGCTTGTCTAACTTTTTTTTTTTTTTTCAACATTGCATTGTTTGGGACATGATCTCATTTGCTGGTGTATTCAGGTCTATAACTGGCCTAACTGGGCTTCAAACTTTCAGTGACCCTTTTGTTGGAGCTTCCTGAATACAGCAACTACACTCTTAAGCCATCACACTTACCACTATAGTCAAGTGTTCTAACTTAATTATAATTATGTACTGAAAATGTTTCTAAAATATCAATTATAATAATTGCTGAATTAAAAGTCAGTGCCTGGGCAATGACCAAGGCCTCCAAAGCCTTTGTTGCATTGACTGCTTTGTAAAATATAATAACTATCTCTGAAAGAAAATGTTATTGGGTCAGATCAACTGACATTCAAAGCCATGCTATGACCCTTTGTATAAACTTGGAAATGGCACAAAACTTTTCTGACATTCATTCCTCTCTTTTGTAAAGCATTATTAATAATAAAACACCTTTTACAGTTATCAGGTATAAATAAGATCATAGAGAGCACAGAACAGTGCCTAACTAATTGCATGGATGCAGTAAGTTTTGTAACAGAAGATAATTGAGTGAGACTATGAAGGATATCAGCTTATTGCCATAACTTCAGAAGGGTCTTTGGAAAAGGAAAATATTGTGGAATAATAAGGATCAGGAAAAACAGATAGGCTGAATAGAAGTTTGTTCAGGGAGAAATAACTTAACAACAGAGGCAGATAAGCGGCAGCAGGTTCCCATCCCAAGGATGCCTCTGGATGCTCTCTGTCTCTGTCCAGCAAGCAAGAGAGCACTCTGTTCAGGGACCTTACCTTAGACCTAGTTCCCCCAGGTCATATCAGCACCTGTCCCCACCCCCAATGGGCATGGTCAGTGCAACAGACAGAGTGAATATCTCACTACAGGAAATGTTCCTAAGTTGATTGCTAAGTTTTCACTGTTAGTCCAGATGTGATAGCTAAGGAAGCATGTTATGTTCTCTGAAAAGGCAGCTGGCAAAGCACCTTTTTAAATTAAATCAAAGGCTGATTTGTTGCATTATAGTTAACTGTCATCTCCCAAAGGTAAAAGAATGTAGTGTCATGTTGCAGGAAGCTGAAGAAGAAAACAGAAATTGGAATCACTGATAACATTGGCCCTGTAGTTGATTTAGACACAGCACAAAACTTAGAGAGGTCCCAAACTTTCTATACCTTTCTTTGTATAAGCGTGTTAAATTAATATTTTTAAACAAAGGGTTATAGATATTTACTTATAAACCGTTGTGTTGTTTAGCAAAATTATGAGTGGCTGGCTTGTATTTTGTGTCTCTATGATATTCAGACTACTTAGTTGTAGTAAAGAATATTGATGTAAATGGGTGTGTGTGTGTGTGTGTGTGTGTGTGTGTGTGTGAAATTTGGTTTTTATAACTCCTTTAATGGATATAGCTGTAACTATTATGCTATTATATATTGTAAAAATTGGTTTACTGTGGCTTATGTTTGCCATTTAACATCTCTATTCAGTTCATATCCCAGATAATCTTATGAGTATGTCTGGAAAATAATATCATTACCTATTCAGTCTCCAGCCACACAGAAAACAATACTTTGTTTTTGGAAGTACTAATACATTTTAGAGGTAAATATATTAAAATTGGGTATTTGGTGAATATTATATATGAAGTTTTTCTTTTAGCAAACCAGGATTGGTGTAATTATTCCTTTAATGCAGTCTAAATTATTCTCCATCTACAAATTAGTTATAATATATTAGTGAGTTAAGAAAACTAAGCATGTGGACAAATATACGCATATAAAGAAGTATAGAAGAGTGGAGGACTTCATTGTAAGCCTCATGGTAGGCAGCCCCTAAATAAAATGAGAAATACTTATGAACATATAATCTTTTCAGAGGGTTGTTGATCTATCTGTGTATTAATAAATTGGCACAGAATTTTAAAGCAAAGGTTCAAATTCTAAAGAAAGAGACCTGCATGTAAAAAAATAGTTCACAAAAGAAGCATGTTCATAAACAATTATTTAATATTTATAAATTATTTTAAAATAGTAATAAAGCAGTCTGTGGGATGTTACATGGCTATCTGAAGGGCTTTGTGCTTGCTAAACAAGTACTCTACACTGAGCTGTACTTAGCCTTGATAGAATGTTTTTGATTTAAAGTTAAATTTGCATGATAAAAACTTTTATAATGCAAAAGTAAATTCCATGCTTCATTAAGCCATTATATTTTATATATTCATTTCTTCATGTATTTGGTATCAGCCAAGAAAACAAAAATATGCTAAATATTCCAAAGGTGAGGATTTGTATAAGTTATAGGGTTTGGGTGATGGAGTTTGGAATCATTTTGTCCTCTGTGAAGTGTCATTACTGAACTGATCATGAGAGGAGCAAAAGACCAACAGGGAGAATTTTTCCCCCATCCTATAATTAATCTTTTCCAACTTATACTTTCCTGGAAAAATCCAGGACTCTCCTGGAAATTAAGAAACTGTATAATCCCAGCCAGAGAGTCATGAAAAGCAGTTAAAAAGGGTGGATTTGGAAATAGAAGATGAAACCTTAAGAGAAATTGCAGACTTTTCTGATGAAATATTGAGAAAGGGGCTCATGAGGAAGAGCTCAAAGCCACAAGTCTTAGAGGAACTGTATTGAGACACAGCAGCTTCTATTAATGATTTTTTTTAATTTGATTACCAAAGGTAAAATACTTCTTAATGAGATGAATTGGATGTAAATAAATGGTGTTAAACTTTTAATATGTATCATTTGTTTTTATTAAAGCAATTCAGACATTGCCATTTTATTAAAGAAAGTAATTTAAATGTACATGATAAAAGAATTGTGTTGAAAATTCCATTTTTCTTCAATTCTAACCTCTTGATCTTAATTAGCTTCTCCACTTCTGTTGCCATAGAAACCAGCAAGACAATCAATAGGATGCAAGGGTAGCAAGGTACAAGTAGAAGCATTCTCCAAGAACAGCAACAACATTTATTTTAAATCATGGGACAAATTAGTATTTGCAATTAGATTAGAGGTAATATAGTTCAAGATTTAAAATGGAAAATGCAGTCAAATGGTAAACAAAGATGATAAACTTTCCCAGGGTGCTTCTGTTTTCTGCATTCCATTGCAAAACAAGTGTAATGTCTAGAAAAATGAAGATCATAATTTCACATAGCAATCTTTTTTTTTAATAAATGCACCATGTTCTATCCTTTCACTCATGAACATTTTCCCACAGCCAAGTAGAAATAGATCAACAAAGTCTATAAAGATGATGATAATGCAAAATCCCAGTCTTGGAATGGAAACCCTGCCTCATTCTGATCACTTCTTTCCATGTAGGCTGAAGGCTACACACAGTTCTTCACTCAAGACACAAGACAAGTCAAAATTTTCCTGAGGATTGCCCTTGACTGATGAACCTGACACACACAAACCCTGTTGAAGTCCACTAGTGACAGACTGGACCTGATGCAGTGTACAGAATTGACAGTTTCATGCCCGTGTTCCTGTCTCAGTGTCCTGAAAATGTTCAATTTCCGATGCTCTGTACTGGGTGGTGGCATTGCCGTGCCACCCTCACTACTGATACTTGCTATGAGGAGTATATAGAAAACAAAATATTCTTTGACAAAAAAGAATATTTTACTTAGAAAAAGAGGAGAGTCAGTTCAAGGTTACATCTATGATTTCACTTCAGGCTTAGTACTTATGTACTTATGTACTTCAACGGAATTTTGTTAATGCAGAGCAGTTAAGCGCTTCTGTCTTGGCAACTGTTGACTACAAAACTTTATTCCTGTTGGATATTTTGGAGAAAAATAATTGTGAGGGTAACTGGCATAATACATTCTTGTCCTTCCCCTTTGACCTTCCCTGTTTTTTGCTGTACCCAAGAAGTACATAAAGCTGAACAAATTCTCCTCAAATGTACCAATAAAATACTTAATATATACCATGGATTTTTCATTTTCTTCTTTGGGGAATTTAATTGACTTATTGTGTATTTAGTTATTTTAAGATATTTTCATATTATGAATATAAATCTTATGTTTAACATACATGAATAGGAAGAAAAAGTTACAAAATAAATAGGTCAACCAACTGAGAAGTCTAATATAGTAGGGTGAATACTGGGAATAGATTGTGTGTTCAAGATACCTTTTACCTTTCTTATCATATGTAGATCCAAAACTTAAATAATGTAGATACAAATCCAGCATGCTAAGGAAGATTCGACACAAATTTGGTGCATAGTATAAGATCATATATTGCACTGTTATTTTTCTCATTTGTTTTGTAGAAACATAAGGAAGCTGATATTCACTTCATTCTGAGCACTAATGAATTTTGACATGTGTGGTAGATATAAAATTACTTAATTTCCAAGTTCCAGTCATGTTCAGTGTCATTTTTCATCAGCTGACTTAGAATCCAACACTTTGAGCTCCATTACTTGAAGTGACACCATGAAGCATTGTAATATTTTCCATCTTCCTTCTTAACACAAATCCTTGCTTTACATTGTATTAATGATTCACCAATTATTTCCTTAATGCATGCAACCATGCTTTTCTGTTCTCCTAAGCTTGAACTTGAAACATGTAGTATGAACAAGATGATGAAATCCAAGTGAAAATGATACCTGTCACTTCAGGACATCAAGTATTTTGCAGCTCATCTTCGTGCTACAATCACAGTGCCTTAGACGGATACTACTCCTTGACTTGGGTTCTAGTGTGGCAACAGTGACAGCATGGAAAACGCCACTCCTCTCTCCCATCATGAACATATAATGTGAGCATGACATAAATCTTAGCAATAAAGTAAGACCCCACTTATTTTTAGACAAAGTTTAATCTCTACATGCCAGATTTCTTTGTTTTTATATTGATTATGGTTGTTTTCAGCTGTAAGTATAGTGTTGAGTTGTTGCGACAGATAGTTAGGTTCACAAAGCCTAAAATATGTTCTATCTACTCTTATGCAGAAGATGTTTCTGACTCAGCTTTCAGTCATTGAGATAATTAGCCGTTCCTTATTGGAGCTCAGCTGGAACATTCTCTCATTGATAAGTCCTTATCTTTGAATTTTGGTATAGAATCAACAATAGGCATGAACCCCAGTAAGATTTATTATTATTATTATTTTATCTTTAGTACTGAGTGAGGGAGTTGACTTGGCTATGGAGATGAACTTGACTCCAGAAGAGCATCTGATTACTTGAGCAATCATGGAGCCAAGGGGCAAGTCCAACCCAGTCTCAACAGGCAAAACCACAGGAATCTTTCTGAGAGCACAGTGCTTGGCCATCTAGGAGGCAGCAAAGTTTAGAGGTAACAGGGTGAGTAACTTCCATGTGTGAGATCAGCATAGAAATCCTCTAACCATAACACAACCGAGGTAAGATTCTCTCCCTCAAGCTGAAAGTAACTATAGACAGAGCAAATTAGAAACTCCTGCATCACACAGCAGCCTTCTAAGCAAGCACATCCTAGAAATTTTAGGACAAATCTGTTTGGGAGTAAGAAATGAGACATAACGAGTAAGCCAGTTGTAAAGACTGAAGTGACAGGGTGTGGCAGTAACAAGTAAGTACTTGCAGACAAATATAGAGAGATAGGGAAAGGAAGGGAAAAGCAACAATCCTAGCTAATTCTGTGGATTCTAGATGCTAGTTTGGGGAGGGGGGCGCATGGCACACAGGCAAGCTGTCTCCAGTGGGTCTGAGGAGGCAACTTAATTTTCATTGCTTGTGGTAAGGGAAAAAAAAATGACACAGGGGCTGATGATGATCCATGACTATGTGAGCCAAGACTGATAAATTCCAAGAATGGTAAGAGTGGTTAGTGCAGGAGACACAGATAAACTTTGTGGAGAAAGTTATACTAACTTATCTTCTTGCTCTTTCATACCCAACTGTATTTTTGTTCTGGTTATCATTGTGGTGTTTTGCTTTTACACATTCTCATATTCTCCAGCCCTTTGCTGGTTTAATTTATTTCTTAAGTAACATAAATTCTATAGTTAGTCCTTTCATATATGTAAAGTCTGTAGTATTGTGCCCTCCAATCATAAAACCACAAACTGGTTGAAATCCTTAAATTATATGCTCCATATTTGGTTTTGGGGGTTTGGTGATGATTTTTTTTTCTTTGCTTTGGAAACTCACTAAATGTTTATGATTAGATCCACTACAAATGCATTATCTCTAACTTGGCAGAATCCAAAATGCAAGTCAGCAAATCTTTTAGTCTTCTCTAATTGACTTCCAATTATACTTCCTTCGTTATAGTTCTAACAGCTGTTCCAAACTCTCTTCAAGCTCCAATTACAACCTATTCATTCATTCAATAAATAATATTTTTAGCATTTACTATATACCATGCTCTCTGCTAGCTATTAGGGAAATAACAGTGAGAAACATAGAAATAACCTCTTTACTTCATGAGGTTTATGATGCAATAGATAAAAAGAAACCAGTAGGGAGCATTATTATTAGGGTCACAACAGGGTAAGTACAGATATTTAAACTGTTACCATAGTTCATCTTGTCTCATGAGTTTCACTCACCCAGGTTAAATGCTAGAATAATGTTTTCCATGTCCTCCAGAAGCCTGACGTTTATGCCTATATCCAGTGTCTACCATCTATAGACATGGTGATTCTAAAAAGACTAGTTTGATGGAAAAGCTAAAAGACATTGAGTTCCAAGGTCAGTTTAGTGAAGAGAAACAACACCTCCACCCTATAACAACTGAGTCCCACTTGAATATTGCAAATGATTCCACTGAAAGATTATGGGTGATTTTTAAAAACCCAACAAATGATCTAATCTAGATGCTCATGAAACATAAAATTCTACAAAAACTTCATTCCACGGTAATATCTTCTAAAAAGAGTGAGCTATATGAAATGTCAGGCAAATGTTTTAAAAGATAATTCTAAGAATATTTAATAAAATCAGAGAGGATATGAACAAATCTGAAGAGAACATGAACACCTAAGTGAAATAGAGAAGTCAATTCAGGTGGAAATGTAATTCAATAAAGAGATAGAAATAATAGAAAAATTAAATTGAAAATGTTAAGAATGAAAATTTTGTAGGTCAATTGAAAACTCAGTAGAAATACCACCAAAAGTCTGAATCAAATAGAAGATAAAATATCAGGGATCTAGGACAAGGTTGATATGTTAGAATACTCAAGCAGAGACAAATATGAATTCATAAGGTGAACAGGTCATGTGAGTTCTGTTGGAAAGCATCCTGAGACCAAAACTATAAATCCAGCAATGAAGAAATACTTTAAAGCATATTAAACAAATAAATTCATAATACAAAGTTTCCTCATATCAACAGAGGCATTTGGAATAGTCCTTCACCACATGATAAAGTAGTGAAAACTTAAAATGAACAGAACATAGGGAGAAACACCAACTTCATACTAAAGGAAACTTGTATATTAAACAACAGGAGCAATGCAGTTCAGTAACTAGAAAACAATAAGTGCCAACCCAGATTAATAGTGCCAACCCTGAAAAGTTATCCTTCATAATTGAAATAAAAATAAAAACTTTCCAGGACGAACACAAACTGAAGGAATTTATAATTGCTAAGCCATTTCATAGAAGACACTCAAAGGACTCCTGCATGCAAGAGAAAGATAAACATATCCACAACACTGCAATAAGAAAAACCTGCACTGGAAGCATCAATAAGCAAATGGAATGGAGAACCAAACCTTACAAAACAAAGCAAAACAAAATGAGAAGAATGAAAATATATCTTCAATACTATTTCTGAATGTATTGGCCTACTGTAGCCATGGAAAACATCTAGAGATGCAGATTGGTTTTAAAAATAGGGCTGGGGATTTAAGATAGCTCAATAGGTCAAAATATTTGTCATAAAGCCTGAGTTTGATCCTGGGACCTATATGGTAGAAGGAGAGAATCAAGTCCTACAAGCTGTTCTGATTTCCATATGTGTGTAATGGCACACAAGCCTCCCATCACACAATTAAAAAGTATAACAAAAATAATAAACAGATCCACCTATTTGATACACACATTATTGAAGATATATTTTTATTCTTGTTCTTTTTATTTGTTTTATAATGTTTGGTGCTTCATTCCTTTTTAATTATTTACTCCTTTAGTTCAGGTTTTCCTTCCTGTCATATAGAGGATATGTTTATCTTTCTCTTGCATTCAGGAGTCTTTTGAGTGTCTTCTATGGATTTGGCTTAGCGGTTATAAATTCCTTCAATGAATAAATATGAGAAATTCAACAATTATTTTCAGAATTTCTTATTCAAAGACCGCAGAATACACATTTTTCTCAGGAACCCAGGGAACTTGCTCTATCCTACTTTAGGACAAAAGGAAGAATCAACAAATACTAGAAAACTGAAATGATTTTTTTCTTATCTGATCTTAAGAGGGTAAAACTGAAAATTAAAAACAAACGAAGCCATAGAACTTACAGAAACTCTTGGAAATTCCAATGACACATATTGCTTACTGAATGTGTCACCAATGACTTAATATGGGAAATTTAAAAATTCTTAGAATCTAATGAGAATAAAACCACACACACACCACACTTATGGGATACAATGAAAATGGTTCTGAAAGTGAAGCTATATTTATCAGTGTTTGCTTTTGATAAATCAGAGAATACTCAAAGAAATAACCTTAGGCTGTACCCTGTAGTCTTATTGTGGGTGCTCATAAAGATGACTCCTCTTAATCTTGCCTCAAGGTCAGAGAGTTCAAAACTGTCCTTAATAAGTCAAAAGACCTAAAGATCTAAGGCTTGGCTACTGCAAGATGTTTTGGCCTTGGTATCAGATGTCTTATCTAAATAGCAACAGACTTAGGCTTAGGTATGTTTACTCCTGACCCTCAAGGCCTGATAACTGGTGTGGTTACCAAATGCTTGGAGGATTAAGAGAAGAAAGTCTGTTTGCTCCTTATACATGATAACAGAAGTCTTCTTCCATGCCCTCCATTTTGTTTGGGGTACTTAAAGTTGACAAATAAACTTGGGTCATTCAGTATTCATTGGATTGCCCTCCTGACTCTATCCTGTGTATGTATGATCTCATACATAAATCTCTGAAGAGTCCACCAGAAACTTATTAAAATTCACAAACATGTTCAATGAAGTCTCAGGGTACAAAAGGAGTCAGGAGCTTTTCTACATCCCTAGGGTGAAAACACCAAGAAAGAAATCAGGGGGAAAAATACATTAACAATAATTCAAAGAAAATACCCAGGGGTTGTCTTTGTTACTTCTCTGCTGATAGGATAAAACATCATGACCAAGGCACCTTATTAAAGAAGGTATTTAATTTGGCTAATGGTTTCAGAGAATTAGAATCCATAATGGTGGTGTGAAGAGACAGCTGAGAACACACTTCTTGACCCACAATCATGAAGAGAAAGAAACCTAGAGAAAGAACACAAACCTCAAAGCCTGACTATAGTGACACACTTTGTTCAACAAGGCCACCTCTCCTATTCCTTCCCTAACAGTACTACCCACTGGGGACCAACTATTCAAATACGTGAGCCTGTAGGGGACATTATCATTCAAACTACTATTGTACTCTCGGGTCCCCACAGACTACTGGACACATAATAATGCAAAATGCAAAATGCAAAATTCCAAAAAGTCCTCATAGCCTTTTACAATCTTTATACATTGTAAAAGTCCAAAGTCTCTTCTGAGATTGAAGGTGATTTTTTTTTTTAATTGTAACCCCTGTAAAATCAAATGCTAAGTACATACTTCTAAGATATAGTGTCACAGAGCATATATTAATCATCCCACAGTGAAGAAACACTGGACCAAAGCAATACCTAAATCCAGTAGGGTAAACTCTAAATCTCGCTCTATGTCTGATATCAAAGAGCTTAGTTCACTGCCTTTACAGCATTGATGACGCTGAAACACTTCTCTGCACTGAGTCTACTACATGACTGGACTGTATTGATTACTCGTTGCTGAGCTTCTCCGTGAATATGCTCACCCACACCCCACCTCAGTCTCAGTTACCAGCCTCTGCCATCACTTCTTCATTGTTGAGCAACAGAACATGAGCCCTTTGGAACTTTCCATGCTTGATCTGCTTCTTATTTGTTCTGTTTGTGTTTTGACTGAGAAAAACCCAATGTAAGCCTTGGGATACCACCTCAGAAAAGGATTCACTATTTGTTATCATTGGGATATGGCACTGGAATCTTGAGTTCAGGATCCTATAAGTAAAATATAAGATTCTGTTCCCTCCCCTAATCTCACTCCACTCCTACATCCCTTCGTGAAGATTTTCTTTTAACCTAAACTGTTGTCATGGATTTACAGCTGAAACTCTCCTATTTTTTTTTCTATATTCCACAGGCAAAATTAAAGTTCTTATAAACCTTTTTTATCCAGTCATGTTTTCCTTTTAAAAATCAATGCCCTGATGTGTTGCTTAGAGACATCCATGAGGCCACAGCATTTTGCTCTTCTTGTTTTATCTCCATTATTATTTCTGCAGCCTCTGCCCCCATCAATCTCAGGTTTTCATTCTTAAAGAAAAGTTATGCTTGTCTATCACAAATAGCATTTAACACTGTAATACCTTTTTTTCTCTCCTCATCATTCTGTTCTAATGAAAATCTCACTTATTGTTTAAGACCTGTTTCAAACATTAATGCCCATTGCCCACAATGAATAATGCCTTAATCCTCTCCAATGAAAACCAAGAATCAATTTAATCAACAATTTTAGTGGATATTTTATTGTATAAATTTTACATATTTTATTGTATATATCTTGGAAGATGCAACTCTGTATCAGACCAAGTCCCTACTCTCAGGAGCTTAAAACTCTTTGTATGTGTTTTGAGTATGAGGCAGATGATGATTGATATATATGGCTACAGAACATAGGACCCTGTATTTTATTTGAGTGCTTGAGAACAAAGAAAATCAGAGGAAAGCTATGATAAATTATATATATATTTGTGGAGAAGATTAGGTAGACTTTTCTGATGCATTGAAATTTAGGAGTCATTATTGAACCCTCTGAAAGAGGTGTTGTTGATTCAAAGAGAATAGCAATTGCCAATGCCCTAAAGTGGAGCATATGAAGAAATGCCTGGAGAAACATAATAAATAAATAAATAAATAAATAAATAAATAAAAAACACCTGGAGACAAGGTCTAGAATACAGTGCAGGAAGTGGAGAGGAAAGGGTATAACTCAGGAAAAACAACGAGTGTCACATTATTGAGGATCTTATTTACCATCAGGGGGAGGATATGGGGAGAAATGTTAGAAGGCTGTGAACAAAGTTGTGATATGGAAACTTACGCATTCATGGGGTTGTATGTTGGTGTGGGTAAGAGTAGAGACAGTGAAATGTATTAAGATTTCAATACAATGACCCATGTAAGAGATAAGGGTAGACAATCATGTGGTTCTCTTTTCATTAAGATCCTTGTGTAAATTTCAAATATTGAATTTAATCTTTTGGGTATTTGTTTAAGAGAGTGTCACTTCATCCTTTTCTTTTATTTTTCTTTTTTTCCCCTTTTCTTATTTTACATGTCGATCCCAGTTCCTTCTTTCCTTCCCTCCCTTACTCCCTCTCCTTTCCTCCCTCCCTCCCTTCCTTCCTCCCTCTCTCCCCCCTAACATGCACAATGAACACCCTCCCCTCCCACCCCCCACCCCCATTCCACATGTAGGGCTATGCCATCTAGGTGGGGTCATGTAAATCTGTCAAGTCATTTGAAGTAGGGACCAGGACTTCTCTCCTGTCTCTAAGTTAAGGGAGTATCCCTCCATGGGGAATGTGTTTGCAAGGTCCTTTTGTGCACTGGGAATGCATCCTGGTTCCACTGTCTGAGGTCCCTTAGACTCCTCAGTCCTTCTAGCTGAGACCCATATTCAGGGGATCTGAGTCAGTCCCATGCTGGATTCTAAGCTATCAGTCTGGTGGGCCCATTAGCTCCTCCTTGTTTGGGTCAGCTGTCTCTATGTGTTTCTGCAACCTGGTCTTGTAATCTCTCTGCATCTGGATTCTAGTTTGACTCAGTGTTGAGTTATGAGTGTTTGCTTCTGTTTCCAACAGAGCTCCATAATGGTGGATAAGTTAGTTGTTGATCTAACTATCAGGGAAGAGCATTTATGGTAGTCTTTCCATGGTTTCTCAAATTGTTAGTTGGAGTCAGTATTGTAGGTCTCTAGACCTTTCTTTAGGTTCATTTTTCTCTTCAAACCAATAATGGCTCCCTCTTTTGTCTTCTCTCTCTCTCTCTCTCTCTCTCTCTCTCTCTCTCTCTTTCTTTTCTGTCTTCCATGGGACCTCCTCAAACTTAGAAGCTTCTGTAAGGCAAAGGATGCAGTGGACAAGACCAAATCGCAGCACACTAGGAAAAGATTTTCACCAATCCTACATCTGACAAAGGGCTGATCTCCAAAATATACAAAGAACTCAAGAAACTAGTCAACAAAACACCAAATAACCCTATTAAAAAATGGGGTACAGAACTGGAGAAAGAATTCTCAATAGAGGAAATCAAAGACACTTAAGAAAGTGCTCAACATCCTTAGCTACCAGGGAAATGCAAATCAAAACAACTTTGAAATACCATCTTGCTCCTGCCAGAATGGCTAAAATTAGAAACACCAATGACAACTCATGCTGGAGAGGACGTGGAGAAAAAGGAACACTCCTCCACTGCTGGTGGGAGTGCAAACTCGTACAGCCATTTTGGAGATCAATATGACGGTTCCTCAGGAAAATGCGAATTAGTTTACCACAGGACCCAAATGATCCACATCCATGGAATAAAGACATGTGCTCAACTATGTTCATTGCAGCATTATTTGTAATAGCAAGAACCTGGAAGCAACCTAGATGCTCCTCAACTGAAGAATGGATAAAGAAGATGTGACACATCTACACAATGGAATACTACTCTGAAGAAAAAAATAATGGTATCTTGAAATTCACAGGCAAATGGATGGAACTTGAAGAAACCATCTTGAATGAGGTAACCCAGTCACAAAAAAAGGGAACATGGCATGTACTTGCTCATATATGGATTTTATACCTAGAGCAAAGGATCATCAGCCTCTAATTCACATGGCCAGAGGAACTAGGATAGAAGTCCCCCAGAACACATGGGAAGTGGGGGAGCAGTAAATGGAGAGAGAAGTAGAAGAAAGAGAAGGGGAGAAGAGGAAAGCATGTGCGACTAGGAAGATTGAGTCAGGGTGGGAATAGATGTCACCTCATTCTTGACAAAGGCCATAGCTGGCCTATTCCATGTCTCTAAAGTGCCTGGCACTAGGCTTCACACAGGCTAATGGGCTGACTTTATTACACTCTCTATATACATTTTTATACTCTTAGAGGCCTTTCCCTAAATCCTACCTAGTTGCTTTTCTCTTGCAGGATACATAATGCCAGCTCCTTCAAATTGTCCTCATGGGTGTTAATTTATTTTCTTTTAAGCCACATTTCTGTCCCTTGTCTGTACTGTGGTATAGTTGAATCCCTTTTAAATTATTAAGTAGAACCTTCAGTAGTGATGTAAACAGCCTTAGGTATACAGATGTGAAATTCTTTCCTTGCTGAGCTCTCATATTACTTTGGAGAAGGTTTTACTGAGATGAATATTATATTCAAAATATTTGTGGAGCCCAGGAACTGAGGCCAAAGTGTTTGAAATTCTAATAATGCAAAATGGATAGAAAGAAGAACTTGAAATCTAACATGGAAAAATTTCTTTACAACTGAGATTTTTTTTGACTTCTTTCAGTTTCATTATAATCTAACGTCCACACCATGTGACATATCTACCAACTCTCGTGACAGAAAGCACCAGACCATGAAAGAAACAAGAGAGGTTGTACCTGAGTTCTAGAAATGTTCTTATTACAGGAGTAGGATACACCCCTACCATGCATCCTTCCCATGTGTCTTTCATCCCATCTCTATTACTTCCCCAACTCAGAAGGTTGGAAAGTTGATTTGCTAGTTGACTTGCTGCTGCTTTTCCACCTTCTGGTCAGTGAATAAACCTTCATTGCTTGATGATCAACTTTGGTTTTACTTTCTGCCTTTGTGACATTGAATAGTAGAGTAGATTCCCTTTAGGATTTCTCACTTCTCCCTGGGGAAGGGACAATGCTTAAGGGTAGCCAAAGTAAGTTTTCTTGTAGAGAGTCAGTTTTCAGATTTTTTATTTGGATCATTGTTCTGCCATTTTGGTGAACATTGTCTAGCCTCCCTTACTTGCTGGAGTTTTGATTTGGAGGAAGAGTACCTGTTTTTGTAGGTTATTGTGAAGACTAATGGCAAGGAAATGGTTGCTAGATAGTTCATTTTTCTAGAATCCATTGTGCAAATGCTAACATACCTGATAATGCTATTATAAGATTATCAGTCCCTGAGGAAATAATCTTCATGAGGGAATTAGTGCTTTTGGTCTCTGTTCTATTTCTGGCATGCCCAAAATGTTTGAGATGTGAAAGTGACATGTTTGTCCTCATGCTAATGAGATCACAGATGTATGTGTCCTCCTAAACAGACTCTGGGTTGGGATATATTGTCACGAAACCAGCCAGATAATTGGAGAGTTCGAGTTAGAGTTTTATTTCCTGTAATCCGGGGGATAGAAATAATTGAAGGTTGACTTGGGCAAAGTTATCTATCAATTTAATGAAAAAAGACCAATGATGAAGTCTCCCTTGGAGGGCTAGTAGTTGGAGAACTTCTCCACTCCTGAATCTGTGGCATTGTTGGAAGGTAGCATCCAGGTAGAGCTTGGGAGCTCAAATATTGCATAGTTTGGACTATAGATTCTTTGTGTCAGTTGGTTGTCTTCATCCTTTGCAATGTCCTTTATAATGAACAAGTCACTATAACTTACATGCTCCTCTGAATCCTGTCTCCTCTCTAATAAAAGGTTGAACATGGAAAGGGTGTTCAGGGGCCTCTGATCAATAGTTCACAATGATATGAGGCCCAAATTAGTATCTATAGTGGGAGGAAGTTCACTCAAATGGAGCCCTTATCCAGTGTAGTCTACTTCTAGTCAGTGTCAGACTTAAACTACAAAACTAGCAATTGTTGTTGGATAGTTGGTCAGTGTCATGGAATTCTGCATTTTGATAACCAGATGAATGTATAATGTGAGTCTTAGAGAACAGAAGTAATTTTGTTTTTCCATAGTGTCCACGCAAGAGAACCCAGAAAACTCTCCTGCCCTCTCTACCATAGTAAGCTATACACACACACACACACACACACACACACACACACACACACACACAGTTGCAGGTCCTTACTACATGCTTATCTACTGGGTGTCTTGCCTTTAGAATTCTCCCACTATAGAATTATGTAATACAAAATTCTATTGTTCATAAACCACCAAATCTATTATTTTGTGATACCAGTTAGAGTAGACTCAAACATTGAATTTCCAAGACAAAATTTCAAGAAATGGCAGTTGACCAGTATTGTAAGTAAATTATAAATCAATGTTTACCACGCTAGACAACAGCAAGTGTTTTTAGGACAAGTAGACAGAAAAGCTGAGGCTAAAGAAGATGGAATTAGTTTATACAAGAACCTCATGGATTTTCTAGTTGGGGCTTGGAAGACCCTGGCTTGAACAATTGGTATGAAATATAAGACAAAAAAATACCATAGGTTATGTTATAAATGGATAAGAAACATACCTCTGAGATCTTTCAAGATGAACAGATCTTTCAAGGAGAGGCCAGAGGAAGTGCTTTGAGAAAATCAAGTGTTTAGCATCAGTAGAATAGGATGTTTCCTTATTCTTTGTTGAGAGTCTCTATGGTTGGTCATGCAAATTGCTTTGCAGTAGTGTTATTAGTTTTCAAAAATGTTTATACTCTCTTGAAATATAGCCTATGAGATACTAAGATCATGTTCTGGGTGCCATTGTATTTCTAGACTCGTTTTCCTAATGTCTGCTGGACATTTAAAGAGTTTCAGAAAAACTTGTTCTATGAATGATGCAATAACACAGTGGATGAATGAAGGGAAGTATTAGTTTGTTAAAAAAAAAGAATTTGCTTTGATGTTATTTGTTATTATAGTTTACTCATAAATCTTTATAGTTATGAGCATACTTGTTCTGAAATTTGGTTTTGTAATCTTCAAATGGTAAGGGGAAATTAAAACTTTGTTTCAATTTTATAACCATAAAATGTAAAAAAGACTTCAAGGAAGCTATTTTATTTCTTTTTTTTTCTGAATAATTTTTAGCATTAGTTTTAAAGTATAGTTTATATTAAGAACTACAAAGTAATAACATTATTACTGGGAACTGGAGATAACACAGGGAATAAAAATCAGTCTTTATAATGCTCTTTTCCCCTCCTTGGACTGATTTTAAAATTAATGGGTTCTGTAACTATGCATTAGTGTTAATCAAGACTGACTCAGTCCATATTAAAAAGAGTAAATGTATAAATAAATAGAATTAAGGCGGTGCCTTGCATAGAAATTGTGCTTGCAAAACTATAGACTATTGACTCAGTAATACTATGCTGCCTCACTCTGTGAGTGTAGTTTCTTAGAATAATGGTATAAAGTATGTACCTAGTATTCTAATTAAAACCCATGGCCATTCATCTATCTAATTGCAGCAATGCCCTCCAGGACACTTCCACTCCAAACGGACCATTCTTCTTTTGCCTGAGCAAGTGACTTTAAAACCAGCTGGCTTCTTGCCAGGACCTGAAGTGAAAAATTTACAGACTGTGATATGGACTAGAAATAGCATTACGGGATGAAAAATTGAAGAGGACAGGAGACGAAGTGAGATTTTTTTTTCTAGCAGGTTTCTGGGAGCATAGCTCATAAGGTTTCAGTATTAGCTGTCATCATATCTAATCTTCACCACAAATTAATAGAACTCGTCTGTTAAAAAGCAAAGACTTCTGAAAATACACCTAGACACCTTAGCTTGTAAGCTAAGGCTAAGATGGAGCTTCAAAAAGGCAGGTATAGCTGTTTCATGTGCTTAGTTAGAGATTATAGAACCTGAAGGTTGGGAAACTTAATATGAGAACAGCCAGGATAAGCAACCAAAGAAACCCAAACATGAATTTACCCCATTCCAGAAATAGTCAAATCTGCACTAAAAATTCACATATGACACTCTGAAGGCAACAAATATATGGATGATATTTTCTGTTGGTATACATATTTATCCCTCCCTATCTACAGGTACCTTATCTTATGGATTCAACCAAATGGTTACTGAAAATATTTAGTAATATTCCCAGTTGTCTATGTAGCAAACTTGTACAGATTTTCTTTCTTGTAATTATAATAGTATCTAAAACACGTGGTACAACTGTTTGTATAGCATTTAAAATAGATATCATCAATAATCCTTATTTAGCCCAGGCTGGCCCTAACAATTATCTCATTTCACCCACCTACACATTTGAATTATAGACATATATCGCCAAGTCTAACCCTCTAGAGACAAACTACATTGGAGGCAGGCAGAAGATACAAGAATATAATATCTTTTGGAATCTTTTATATAAGTTACTTAAGCATAATAATATTTTGGTACCTCTGGGCATATTAGAACCAATCTCCTCCAAATACCTAAAATACTGAATATAAGCTACATAATGACAACTTGATTTGGATCACACATAAGGATGTATTAAAATAACATAAACAGACAGTACTATTTACATGATGACTACTACTGATTATACCAATCTAAAAATCATATCTATCATTTTTTACTAATTAAGTACCAGGCAATATCCTAAGATAGTGGTATATATTTACTCATTTTAACCTCAAAGCTACTTAAGTTACAGATGCCATTTGTTATCCTCTGTTTTGGTTGTGAGCCTAGCCTTTAAGGGCTGAGCCACCTCTCTGGCTCTGTTATCCCCTATTTTATAACACACAGCTAGAGCATTTGGAGGTGAAAGCAAAACTAGGATAGTGTTTTGGGGCCAATGGAGCTGAATGCTTTCATGGCCTTACACTACTTAAAACTATAGAGTGGTCAGTTAATACTTTAAAGTCAGCTCTAGGAAGCTCTAGGAAAGGAACTCTCTAGTAATGGTTCCATTTTTAATTCACTGGATAAGCAAAGATAAGTGTTTGTACAAGATAAGTAGTATATTAATCAGACAATGATACTCATATATCTTTTTGTTTTATTTTTGTCTAATCAACTCAAGGTTCCCAGAACACAAGGCAGAAGGTTTTGTGCTTCCCTCAGGTTGAGCATTCACTGTGTTGATGCTTCTCCACAGAATTGACTTTGCTCTGTTCTGGAAGCATCAGATTCACTCACTGTTGTTCTGGACCAACTTGTATTTGCAATGGACATGCACCAGACTGCTTCTAGTAGTTCTGCCTCCCATCGTCCATGCCCTCGTGGAATTCCATTCCACCAAAGAGAGATGGGACAGCCTGATCCTAACTGATAAACAGGATGAAAAAGATGAGCCATCTCTTCCAGGATTGAGTTTCAAAGACTGAGAGCCAGTAATATGTCTATCCCACTCGACTCTGAATGACCATCTTGTGAGGTCATCCATGGATGGAAGGAAGTGGCAAAGAAGGAGTGACTCTACTTTGGCCACAGAGTTGCCAAAGCCACGTGAGTGAGCTGGGAAGTGGGACCCTGTCTGATCCCAGCTATGAGCAGACTGCAGCCTCAGCACACAACTTCTACAGGAACTTTCTGCCAGACCCTGTATCAGAATCATCTGGGTTTTGACTAAATTCTAGATATTTCTTGTTCTTAGATACATCTCCCATATTTTAACAGATACATAATTGTGTGCTACCTTTAAAAATAAGTGCATTTTTCAAATAAATTGCTTTATTCTAATTCATTAAACATAGTGCCTGCCATGTTCTCTGCCTCATGTAACCTTTTCCTAGAATGTAGTTTTCCTAAGTGTGATGCTGCCACACAGACACCTGAAACACTGGCCTGTTTTTAGAATGGGGATAAGGGTTAAGGAAGGAATCCGTTAAGTGTCTTTAATTCAACGGTAGCAGAAATGTGGGCTCAATAAATACCAGCTGTGAGGAGCCACCAGGAAATGAGGGAGCACTGCAAAGCCTGGGTTCCTATTACAAGGTAGTAGAAATTTTGACAATACCAGTGCCTGCAGTGACGTGCCAAGTGGAAAAGGTACCTTAGGAACTGTATAATGTCAGAGACTTCTAGGCAAAGTGGAGTAGGTATGGACTGCTCCCTGCCCCCCTCCCACTTCTTCCAATGAGAGAGAAAGGGAAAGGCAGAGGGAGATTCTGTGGGAGGGAACAATAAATAAATGGATACAGAATTTGCAATTGGTTTTTGACATTCTTAACTACTCTAGATAGCAGGTGATAATAAAATTGGAAATTATATTCTGACAAACAATGAAATCAGAGTTGCTCCTGGAAGAACATAAGCAGAAATGAAGCTAAAAATATGACTTTTACCAAAACCTGCTCATGAAATTGGCTCCATCATTCATTGTCAGGAATGTTTTTATAGGGACTGAGATTATTGCATGGTCGGTATGCAACATGACAAACATCTATGATGAAAACCAGGCCTAAGAACTGACAAAAAGAAAACATTGTTAGCCTGTCTTCAGTCACCACTCAAATATTTTACATGTTAATTTGTTTTCCCCATACCATCTTCTCTTTTGAGAATTGTTCATAACCTGTACATGCTTAGAAATTACTTTTGATGAATCTCTTAGATTCCTCCTTGTATCCTAGTATCTCTGGTGGTGTGAATTATAGGCTGGTGAGCCTTTGCTCTATGTCTAAAATCCATATGAGTGAGTACATAACATGTTCCTCTTTTTGTGACTGGGTTACCTCATTCAGGATGGTTTCTTCAAGTTCCGTACATTTGATTCCACTGTTTTTTTCCCCCACAGAATATTATTCCATTGTATAAATGTGCCACATCTTCTTTATCAATTCTTCAGTTGTGGGGCATCTAGGTTGCTTCCAGGTTCTTTCTGTTACAAATAATGTTGCTATGAACATAGTTGAGCACATGTCTTTGTTGCATGGATGTGGATCATTTGGGTATATGCCTAAGAGTGGGATTGCCAGGTCCTGTGGTAGACTGATTCCCATTTTTCTGAGGAACAGCCGTACTGATCTCCAAAACGGCTGTATAAGGGAGTGGAGAGGGAGCTAAGAGAAAGAGAAAGGGAGGAGAGGAAAGCACATGGGACTAGGAAGATTGACTCAGGGGAGAAATAGATAAGAGAGAAAAGAGAGAGATGTCATAAAAGAGGGAGACATTATAGGTTTCAAGAGAAAACTGACTCTAGAGAATTGTTCAGAGCCCTACAAGACTGACCCCAACTAACAATTTGAGCAACAGTGGAAAGGCTACCATAAATGCCCTTCCCTGATAATGAGATTGGTGACTAATTTATCCACCATCATAGAGCCCTCAGCTAGTAGCTGATGGAAACAGAAGCAGACACCTACAGCTAAACACTGAGCTGAACTGGAATCCAGATGCAGAGAGGCAGGACAAGATGAGGCTACAGAAACACACAGAGACAGATGACCTGAACAAGGAGGAGCTAATGGGCCCCCCAAGACTGATAGCTGGGAATCCAGCATTGGACTGACTCAGACCCCCTGAACATGGGTCTCGGTTAGAAGGCCTGGGCAGCCTAAGGGACCTCTAACAGTGGAATCAGGATGTATCCCTGGTACACAATAGGACTTTGGGAGCACATTCCCCATGGAGGTATATTCCCTTAACCTAGAGGCAGGAGGGAGGGCCTAGTCCCTACTCTAATGACTTGACAGATTTTGATGACTCCTCCTGGAAGGCATCACCCTACCTGTGGAGAGGGGAAGGATGGGATGGGAGCATGGCTGGGGGGCATGGGAGGGTGTGAGAGAGAGGAAGGGAGGGAGAGAGAGGGAACTGGAATTGATATGTAAACTAATAAAAATAAATAAATTTAAAAAAAGAAATTTGGAAAAATTTCTATGTACCCATGCTTGTTGATTAATCATATCTAGATGTAAAAATGGGAAATTATTAGCTTGGCTGCCCTATAGTGTAGATTCATTCAAACATTGAACATGACATGTTCTTTTGTCAGGGTCAAGAGACAGAACTCACGGCTCTCCTTATGTCCTAACAATGCTTCATCAGCAAGAGAGTTACTACACACACAGTTCTGAAAGGAGACAATTTCAACAAAGATTTTAATCAAATGGGGATGGAAATAATGAAGTCTCTAATTGCAGATAGCACCCTAATCAATAATTGTTAACAAATCAAGGAACTTCTAGACATTCTAATGTCATCAAACAAAATACCTACTATAATGTAGACACTAAAAAACAGGTACATAGAAATGAAAGCAAATTCACTAGCTCATTACACTAAGACGATTGCCATCATAAAAGAATTTATGACACCCCTAGACAAACATCTTTTTAATTTAAGAGGTAATTTTATATTGCCCACATTTTACATAACTGTTATTGATAATATCAAAAATATTTAGATACCATATTTTTATTATATGTATTATGATATATAACTCTACTGGTAATATCAGAGGCTTTTTGTGTGTTCCATGTTGTGCTTGAACTTGCAATTCTTCTGTCTCAGCAAGTTCTATAAGTATAGGAATGCACATCACCTCTAGGTAACAGACACTTTGACGTGGAAACTGGTAAAGATCCTATGTGAAGTCACCATGACAGGGAGAAATTTGTCATCCTTCTACATTAGTACTGGTGGGAAACTTAAAACAAAGCAAAATAAAACAACAACAACAAAAAGAATGCAGGGTATGTCTAGTGTATGGCTTGCCCGCCCGTGAAATAAGCCTGGAAGAAAGAACATCAATAACATTGCAACACTGCCAATTTGAAGCAATTTAGTGAGATACAATTTAAAAATAAAATTTAGTGGCTGAAGAGAGGGCTCAGTACTTGCTTCTCTTGCAGAAGCAAGTTCTGAGCACCTGTGTTAGGTTGTGCACAGCCCCCTTTAATTCCAGCTCCAGATCTGATGTCTCCTCTTTCTACGTATGCATGCCCAGATGCAACTTCATGTGCACCTACACACACACATACACACACACACACAAGTATACATAAACACACACAGATGCACACATATACACAACTCACACACATGCACACAAAACACACACTCACACAAATCTTAAAAACAAAGCTGTTAGAAGTGGGGAGTGAGAGTAGGGGTAGAGCTAGGGATATGGCTTACTGGTAGTGTACTTGTTCAACATACATAAGGCCTTGATTTCAATCCTATATACTGAAACAAAATATACTAAGGAAACTTCCCAAAGTTCAGAGTATATCTGACTGCCTCCACATGAACTTCGCCTTCATTGATAGAGTATTAATATAAATATTAATGTGTTTTCTTGGGGCCACACAGACAAATGATGCAACTTATTTTTTTTCTTTCCTTATTGGCTAACTCACATCACCTTTCTATTATCTGAGTATGCCTTTTACTACACATGTCATTAAACAGCTCTGAAAGGCATTATTGTCTACACAAGGACTCTCCTTTTAATGATCACTGCAGTTTTATTTTTCTAAATGGGATGCTGGGACATTAGCTAACTCTATTGTTTGAATTCCAGACCATAAATATAGCTCTACACCTTACTTACTGTTGCATTTTCCACCAACCATTTGATCCCTGGTATGAAAATAAATCTCCTTGTCATTTCCCTAATCTCTTCAGAGAATCATTATCTTCCACTAGAGCTCTGAGTACATGAAATAGCCTTATGAATACTACTCTTTGATAATGTACAAGTCAAGACCCAGAACAGCAACATATTTCCATAAAACCTAATGAGAACACTATCCACAAGGTTAGAGATACAACCGAGGAAGGGACTGTCTGGAGTTCTTTTTAGTTCACTGTTTTTCTTATTGATTTTCCATCCCGCTTAAGAGGAGTAACTTGTTGTATTAGGTGCCTTTCTCATTGCTGTGAGCAAATACCTCATAAGAAATAGCATCAGAAATAAAAGGTTTATTTCATCTTTCAGTGAAATAGGATATAATCTATCATGGCAGGCAAGACATGGTCACATGAGTGTGAGGAAGTTGGTCACATGTGTTTAGCCGAGAAAGCAAAGGAAGATCATTGCTTATGCTCAGTTTTCTTTCTCCTTTTCTATTCAAGGTGCAACTTCACCCCAATGATGGAGCTGTCCACAGCCAGAATTGGTCTTCACTCTTCAGAGAATCCTTTCTGGACATATCTAGTGATGTGTTTCCATGGTGATTCTGTTTGAAGGTTAGTCCTCACAATAAGCTGTATCTAAGAAATTTGCTTTCCTCAAGGTAGAAATGACAGTCATACTACTGTTGAGATAAATGGCAACCATGACTCAGTGGAGCTATTTTTATGGGGGCTGCAAAGTTTTACTTGTTTCTTTCATTTGAATCTACATTGTTTCTGTCAGATGCTGAAAGAACATATGAATAATGCCTGTGGTGCTTCTTGGCAGCCATTGTTACATCACTAACCACTGGGCAACAAAAAGCCCCATTGATATGTCAGATTTTAAAAAAAAAAACAGGCTGGGAATATTGTACAGCAGTAGATCTATTCCGTGGTATGCTTAGATCACCTACTACCATAAATAAATAAAACCAACTTATCTCTCAAGCCTGAGATCAAACCAAAGTTGACTTTAAATTGCTTTTATTTACTTTAAGGTAATGACATCAGAAATCATGATGGTGCTATAAATTGGGAGTGAGACCTCTTTTGCAGATGACCTTTCATCCACACTAGAGGATAGCAAGCAGTTGGTGTGAGAAGTGTAAATCCACCCATCATCATTTAGCCAGTGAGCCAGCTTCTGACTTTCACACAGTTCTATCTTTACTCAAGTCCCTACCTAGTCCCTTGAATCCCTACCTTATAACAACCTATTCAGTGACTCAGTTTCTCTTCTACACCAAGCCAAACATTTCTGAGTCCAACTTGCAAATAATGAAAACTGTGCGTTTAGATACTACAACAAAATAGCAACTCAGACTTGTTCCTGGTGTTCTTGCTTGCTGGTATCAAAACAGTTTCTTTATTTAAGTTATAGGCTTCCCACATTCTGTGGCACCAAAAATATCTGAGTAATTTGCTTGGTCACCATCTAAATTAGGGATTCTTCAAGTTTTTTTCTGCTCACAACCTCTTTTTGCACAAGAAAATTTTTCTTGACTCCTTATACATACTTATATAAAATAGCTATACCAATTAAGTCTTTACTGATAAATAAACCATAACGTTATGCATTTTGAAATAATTCTTTGGTGCACATATAATTTTACTATTTATTAAACAGTAGGGCAAAATTGCATAATAATTAGAAAGAACCTTATCCATCAGAAAGTTTGCTGTTGATCAAAATGTATTTCTATTTTATAAAAACATAACTAAAGATACAGAACATGAAATGAGTAGGTCTGCACTTTTCTAAGAACAGAATACATTCAAGATGAAACCACTTAGTTATGGGGTGTTCACCCACTGAAACCAAGCCACAGGAACACCAGTAGAAGTAACCCTGCCCCAATTTTTTCTTTTGGTTTTTCGAGACAGGGTTTCTCTGCATTTGTTTGGAGCCTGTCCTGGAACTAGCTCCTTGGATCAGGCTAGCCTCGAAGTCGCAGAGATCCACCTGCCTCTGCCTCCCAAGTGCTGGTATTAAAGGCATGCACCAGCAAGGCCAAGCTGAGGTAAACCTTTTAAAGGATTTTCTTTGCTACTGTGAATTAATTTTGAACTGTGATGTTGTTAACATTGCCTAAGGTGGTCCTGAACTTGCTAAACTGCATGAGTGTGCCACCAATCCCAACTTCATAATTTTTATATTCTTAAATTGATAGCTTTACGAGTAAGCACAAAACTGTTGAAAATTTCAGGTTTTCCATTTGTTGTTTTAGTTTTGTGAGACAAGCTATCGGTTACAGAGTTGAGGCCAGCCTCAAACTCATCATCATTCTGCCTCAGCATTCTTAATGTTGGGCTTAAGAGTATGTTTTGCTACACCCAGGTTGGTTTTCTTAGACTTCATAAGAGGGTGACTATGCAGCCTCTATGCAAACCAACTTCATTCTTTTTGAAGTATTGATCATCCATGTTAGAAACTGTGTTCTCCTTTAAGTGTCTTGGCATACCCTCAGGTCAGAAACACATACCTAATGAAATTTAAAATAATCTGCTTCTGCTGTCTTCATTACAGAACCACTTTCCATTTCTTGCTAATACTGATTTCCTGCTTACTCCCTGCTGTGGTTGTTTCTTGACAATGTAATGCTGTTAAAAAATTAACATTCCAATATAGGTGTAGATGTAGATCTTAAGAATCTTTTCACATATACACATTGTCAAGGTAATGAACAAAGAGCTGGAGAAAGTAGCAACTGTGAGAAAAGTTAAATATATTGTCAAAGTAGGTCATTTTATATTCTACTTAAAGTTCAAGTAGGTCAAGGAATATTTTATGCTGAATTAATCCTGTCCTATCAAGTGCAAACCAAGTCCCCAGGGAGGCATGATTACGTAGCCAGAGGGCATATGCTAAGAGGTCAATTGACTCTTCTCTTGGGTTCTGATCATCATTAATGATAATGGACATTCTGTTCTGGGACAGAGGTAAGGGCATACCTTTTTTATTGTCCAATTGATGTTACTGAACATAATAGAGACATTTGTATGGGGAACCGAAGAGCATCTTAGGAAAGGTGGCCAGAGAAGGTCAGGACTATGCGCCAATGAGGATAAGCTGCTACCACTGTTCAAAGGTATTTAGTTGGAGTATGAGTCAGAGGGAATGTATTCTTGACAGTTTTGTATTAATCATTTGACTACTTTCAATACATGCTCTTTTCATAGACATGAGATTTCTTATATCGCTTCATCTATCTGAGACAAAAAGGTAAAATTAAAAGAAAAAAAATATACAAAGCCTGGAACAACTGGAAACAAGGTGCAAAAAGCAAACCCTGGGTAGAGCCCAAAGCCTCCAGTTCTGCATGGCACAAAAGATGTGTTGTGGCTCCAGGAGACCTAGTGCTCAGTAGGGAATTAGAGTGTAAGGGAAACAGTATGTATGGAATCATTGAATTGACAAAAAATATAAAAGCTGAAGCTGTCCAGAGAAAACAGACACTCAAGGAGAATTGCATCCATTTCAAATGGAGTGGATAAAGGGAGCAAGTCAGAAATGGAGGAGTCCCAACAGAATAACATAAGGGACTGTGAAAACAAGAAGAGAAGAAAGACATAGAGCTGATACTTTAAGTACCATATAGAATATTCCAGAAACCTTGTACAGTGTTAGAAATGTTAGAATTGGTTGATGTACACGTGTGTGTGTATTCTATAAATTTTTTATACGAGTCAGGGTTGGCACTTCAAGGCTTACATGTCATAATATAATGTTGGTTGTGGATGATGATTCTATGGTGGTATGACCACATCATCATATTTCTAGAAGTTGAAATCATGCCACACACAATATTTTTCTGGAGGACCATTCTATGAAAATGCCATACAGTATTCTGTTTATCTTCCATTGGTCAAACCAGAGCTTCTTAAACTGTGGGTCATGACCCCATACATGGTATCATATAACTGATTATGGGGACTCACAAAATTTGGCATCAGGAAAAGTCTTGTGACCATGCAAGGACCAGAAATTAACTTTGAATAAAACAAACAAAGAGTCAGGATTTTTCTTCTGGCATCTGCCTTATTGCTTCATGTGATCCTTACTGCAGCCTTGGTTCTCAACATGTAACACACAAAGTTGGCACTGTGTATGAAGTCATACCACACCATTTCTCACCAAACAACTGCTACCTGAAAGACCATGGCTTAGATTCAGGATTGTTTTACATTACAGATTGCAATGTTTTGCCATGCATACAAAAACTGTTACTTCAGTAGGAACAATATGGTTTGTTTATAGAAAGCAAAGTCTTCATATTTTTATTGTGCTAGACAAACAAGTATATTGATCTCATTAGTGTCTAAGACTGCCTTTTTCCTTTAGTAAGTGGTAATGTATGTGTTTATTAAAGAATCACTTAGAAATATATTTGTTTATGATTTATTATCAGTAAATATTGATTTGTGTACCTATGTTATATACCTGAGATCATATAAATATTTCTGGGGCAAAAGAGGTTACAAGTGGAAAAAGTTTAAGAAAACCTAGGCTAGAGTTTTCAAATGACCATACCTAGCAAAAGTGATACTGAGCAATGCATTCTTAGTCTTGGCATGCAAGCAATCAAAGTGGCAGTGGGTACATCTTTTATAGAGGTACAAGAAGAGGTAGAACTTGGGAGGCAGTTCTCTGATGCTGTTCTAAAATGACCGAATGCATTTTAAGTAAATGAGCTGACAAATGGGCTAAAGTGAAGCACAGTGACTCATCACTGCACAGGAGCCAGGAAGTTTTAATTATCAGGAACTCTCCCTTACTTTGAAGAGTTGGAATTCTGAGTACAATGACAGAGAATTTGTGGAAAATCAGTTAGCAATCAGTATCCTGGGATTTGAGGGTTTCAGACGTGTGTACAATTGATGGGCGATGTCATTATGTATATATGTTTCTCATACTGGTTAATAATAAAGCACTGTTGGCCAATAGGAAAGGAAGATAGGAGGGAGTAGGAGACAAGGAGGAAATAGGAAGTAGTAAGGAGGAGCCAAGATGGAGAGTCAGGAGAAAGCAGTATGGCCGGCCGGCTCCCCGGTAAGAGAAATACATAGATCAGCAGAAATGGGTTAATAATTAAGATAGAGCTAGTCGATAAGAAACAAGTAACCGGGCCAACAGAGTTATATCAAATATAGAGTCTCTGTGCGTTAATTGGGGCTGGCGCGACGGCGGAAAAACCGTACTCATTACATACAATGTACTTTGATCACTCTCACTCTCCCTTCCTCCTCCTAACATTCCACATCTGCCCTTATGTATTCACTTCCCTCTCAATTCATTTTATATATTTTTAAAATTTAAAAAGAAAATGATCTACCAAGTCCAATTTGTGATGCCCATATACTCATGGGTGTGGTCAAACAACCTATTGGAGCTGTTCCTTTAAATAAAATTGAGTATCCCTGTCATTCTCTGCAACCTCCACTAGTAGCAAATAAAGGTTAATATTTCCAATGCTTGGAACTTGTGATCCCTGTTCTACTCCATGAGGAAATGTTGGCTGGCTTGGTCCCACGTAGGCCTTGTCCAGACAAGCATAGCTTCCATGAGTTTTTCAATTCGATGATTCTATCACATCCAGGAGAAACTGTTTCCTCCATCTCTTCCCTAACATCTGGCTCATGTAATCTCCTTACCTCTTCTTTTGTGATAGTCCACTAGCCCTGGGGTGAGGGGAGTGGGATTAGGTGTTCCATTTATCTTTTATCACTGTACAGAAACTTATTTTGAGTTTCTACTTTAATGGCTGTCTACTGTACACAGTAGATTTTATGATCAGATTTGAGAATAACTCTAATCCATGAATATATAATCATGAATTATGACAGTGGTTTAATACTATGTTCACTGCTCTAATAAAACTAATAGGTAACTCCTGGCAACTATGATCTCCCCAGCTATGGGTTCTTTACCAGGATTATAGTACTAGACATGTGTTTCCTCCTATTTGATGAGCTTTGAATCCAACTAGAAATCTGTTACTTACTATGTCACTAACTGCCCTGGCTGGTGTAGCTTGCCATGCTGGTTGTTATTGTCACTGGCAGGATTCACAGCTGGGTATGACTGTTAATGACATTTTCACCCACCAGGTCTCAGACCTGTTGTTAATACAGGCCATCCTCTGCCTACATGGATTTAAAGTTACTTCAGCTTCTGTGTGTGCTGACAACTGGAAGATTGTACCCAGAAACAAGGTCACATTAACTGACTCCTTGACTGAAAACAGTGCGGGAAGCTTCTTTACCTATAATTTAATTCAAAAGTCAGAATCCTAACAGTCCAATGCTATTAATGTTTGTTCTCTGGAAAATCATATTTCTCCCACATGAAAATTGTTATACACCAGCTGATTCGTTCTCTATTTCCCTCCCTCTTCTTTCTCCCTCTGTGTATCTCAATAAAATACTGGCAAACCAAATCCAAGAATACGAGAGAGAAATCATCCACCATGACCAAGTAGGCTTCATCCTTGGATTGCAGGGATGGTTTTACATATGAAAATCTATCAATGTGATCCAACATATAAACAAACTGAAAAAGAAAAACCTAATTGTCATTCTTAAGATGGGAAGATCACATGATACTGTCACAAGACAAAACACATGTGTATCCTTCATCCTTCACCCGTGGCCTTTGAATTAAGTCACTTCCATTGCAATTTTACTTGTTTTCCTGTCAGCTTGACTTTTGCTAAGCTTTTAAAAACAACAACCGTGGCATGTTTGTTGTTCCACAAACATTTCTCCAATTTTTCTTTATTTCAGGAAATATATATCACATGGAGGATGCAGATTGCCTTGTCCACTAGATTGTATGGTTTTTTGGTTTGTTTGTTTATTTGTGGATAGAACCAGAACTGTATATTTTTTCTTCTTTTTTAATTTAATTGTTTTTCACTTTTCATACTAGCCTCAGTTTCCTCTCCCTCATCTTCTCCCTCCTCCCCAATCTTCCCCCATCCCACCCCCATTACTCCTCAGAAGGGGTAACATCTGCCTTGGGGAGTGAACAAAGTCTGGTATACCAAGTTGAGGCAGGACCTAGCCCCTTCCCCCTTGTATCCAAGCTGAACAAGGTATCCCACCATAGGGATGTTCATGTACCCAGGATAAGTCCTGGTCCCATTACCAGCCCCACTCCCAATAGATTAAGCTATCTGTCATCCACATTCAGAGAGGGCTTAGTTTGGTCCCATGCAGGTTCCCCAGTTGTCATTCCATAGTCCATCAGCTCCCACTATCTTGAGTCAGCTGTTTCTGTGGTTTTTCCCATCATGCTCTTGAGACCTGTTATTCATATGATCCCTCTTCCCTTCCTTCAACTAAGCTCCAGAAACTCAGCCCAGTGCTCAGCTCTGTATCATTGCATCTGCTTCCATCAGTTATTGGATGTAGGTTCTATGATGCCAATTAGGGTAGTCACTAATCTGATTACAGGGGAAGTCAAGTTCAAATACTTTCTCCACTATTGCTAGGAGTATTAGCTGGGCTTATCTGTGTGGATTCCTGGGAATTTCCCTAGCACATGGTTTCTCCCTAACCCCCTAAGGGATCCCTTTTGTATTGTGTTTTATAGTGAAATGTGACCATCACATCCATTTGCAATCAATCATTCATATTTGACGGCATCCCTGGTTCTAAATTTGTACATGTTAAAAGTGATGTGTTAACTGAAAAACACTGCCTATTAGCCTGAAGCAAGTCAACCTCATACTCACTATGGAACCTGCAATTAAGGTATGTGGAACTCAGATTGGTAGCCACCAAAGCTGCAAAGCAATATTACATACACAGGAGCTTGTTGTTAGCATCTAACTAGCAGACCTTATAATGCATGCCAGGTGTAGTACCCACTGCTTGCCCATCCACCCAGTCATTAAAACATTGCTGAGAGCACATTTCTCTCTGCTAGAATTTTCCTAGGGGCTCTATCCAGGTGCATGAAATAGTTAGGAGGACCACATATGCATTTGCATTAAAATTAGATTCCAATTTACATATCATTTGCATACACCCACATAGATGGTGCCATCTATTCTTAGGCAGCTTTTAGCAAAACATTATTTATTGCTACCATTAAGGTTGACACTTTTTGGCTTTTCTCCTTTCCTTTCAACCTTATCTAATCTTTAACCCTAGAGTTTTATATCAGCGAAACGTACAAAGATGGTAATGATGAAAAAACCCAAAACCAAAAAACTGAATCATTGTATGAGAAACACAAACAGAGCATATTTCAGGAACAGTTCTTCCACATTGTCTACAACAGTTTTCTTTCTTTCCAAAAGTTCTCTTGGTGGCCTGGTAGAGTTTAGACCTCGTTTTCATGGAAATTAGAGATTAGTAATGAAAATCTACAAACTTAGACCACTTGGTGGATTCAACACATATTTGTTTAACAAATATTTATTTTATATTATTGTGCTCCTGACAACTTTATGAGATAGCAGGCATATAGGAGGAAGTAAAACATATTTTAAGGAAACGCATGTTCTAGAGCCAGATGTGGTGCCATGTGCTTTTTTATGCCCAGTACTTGGGAGGCAAAGGCATGCATTATGAGTTTGAGGCCAGCCTTGTCTACAGAGTGAATTCCAGGACAACATGCAGGGCTATAAGGAGAAACCTTGTCTCAAAAAACAAAAGTGTTGTCATAATTTGTGCTTTAGTTGCTGGGCAGTGGGTTTGGTGATGTATTGGAACCAATAATTAGTAATAATTAGAGAGTTCTGGGTACTAAACAATTCTGGGAATAAAAGAAACAAGAAAGGAATTTGAAATACTAGATAAGAATCTACCACTTCAAACAGGACCATCAGAGAAGTTATATTTGAAATGCTTTCAATGCCAGTAAAGATCTAAGGAAGATGAAGAGGTAACTCACGCAGATACCTGAAGGTATATTAGTATTTGGGATAATGCTGAATTTAAGGTCAGTCTGGAATACATAGCAAAACAAAACGAACAAAACAAAACAAAAATAGGTGCCACCCAGGGGTAGAATATTTGCCTATCCCATGAGAGGCCTAAGCTTAGTCCCCCCCCCCCCAGAACTAGAAATAGACAAAAAACAAAGAGAAATGAGCACCATTTATACTTGCAAAAGTAATTAAATTTGTTCGGAATAAATATTTATTCTTATAACTCTTCAATACTTAAAACTCTTAAAAATGTGTTGTCTCATATCATTAGTATCATTTTAGTACAGATAGAGTAGTGTCCATTTTAGACGTAAAAAAATAAAATAATAAACATCTTCATCCAGTCCTGAGATAATTTGACTGGTTCAAATGATATACTCTAAGAATATAAAGTTCCTTGTTTAGATTCTGGATGACTGAAACACACTGTTTCCTTTATTATGCTGAACAATTTTAGCTTGCAAAAAAAAAAAAAAAAAAAAAAAAAAAAGAATCATGCTAGATTCAGATGAATGAATCTAAACCAGTGCATGGACAAGGTATACATTTGTGCAATAAATGTACTTAAAAAGTACTAAGTGGACCCGCCCCTCTACATGGGACCATCTGGAGTCTGCCCTGCCCTGACCCTTGGGCCCCTTCACCTTCTGGGACCAGCCCAGGTTGAAACCTCCCTTCTCCTTAGAACTTGCTGGGTAAGATCTCCGTCTTGACCCCCTACCATGCCTGCTTTAGTGGTCCTGCCCTTGAGCACCACCTGGCCATCCAGAGTCTACCCACCCCACATCCTTGGCCCTGCTGCAGCTTCTGCTTGAGAGAGCTCCAAGAGAGCTCAGATCATCCAGAGTTACTGACATCAAAGTTCTGAGACACCTACACCCACTGGGAAAGAAGGGGAGAGAGAGAGACCCCACCTGCACTCACTGGAAGTAGGGATGGGAAGACAGCAGTGCAAGAAAACATTCACAATAGAAAGACCAGTATGACAGCACCAGAATCTAAGGACTCTACACCAACTACACCTGAACACACCAAAGCAGATGAAGCAGAAGAGAATGACCTAAAAGAACAACTTCATGAAAATGATAGAGGCCCTCAAAAATGATACGAGAAAATCCCAGAAATAAATGGAAGAAAAAACAAAAACAAAAACAAAAACAAAAAAAGGCAGGGGGGGGGATGAAATAGAGGAAAAGACCAAGCAAAGAATGCAACATATGAACAAATCATTTAAAGAAAGCAAGGAAAGCCAAGAAAAAAACAAAAAACAAAAACAAACAAACAAACAAAAAAAGAAACAAAACAAAAAACAATCAAACAGATGAAGGAAACATTTCAAAATGTTCAACACCTGAAAACTGAAATAGATACATGTTCCCAAGGATGGCCACAGTATCATGAATAAGGACAGCACAAATTTGAGTCACTGGGTAATCAACTTAAAAATAAAAATTAAACTCACCATTAAATTTGAGAACACTGTTAAGAATAGTATAGAAAGGGACCAGTAAAAGAACTTAACATAAAAATATATTTTTTAACATCAAAGTATGTGGAGGAGTTAATAGAATAAAACTTAGAGCTAAGAGAGGGCATGTTCAATATCTTACAATTTAGAACATTGTAACTATCACATTGTAGAGTAGGTAAAATTGTATACTATTAAGAGTACCCTTATAGTTTGCCTTAAGACATCAAATTAGAAATATTTCTGAAGTTATAGCCATTGTATTTCCTTTATTTAACAATTAAAATTAACTGAAAGATTTTTCAAATTTCTGCTGTGAATATTGATTTTTCCCTCTTTCTAAGCTCTCAGTAGATAAGTTATCACATTGTTGATCTACCGCCTCTCATTGTGTATTTTCCCAATCAATTAAACAAATATTTATTGACTGAAAAAAGTTAGCTTTTATAAGAAATAAAATTCAAGGAAGGAATTATTTATGCTCTTACAGAGCTACACACAGTCTCTTGGGAAAGGAGAGAGAACAACACAAGAAATTTAGATTTAAGGACATTAAACAAGAGGAAAAATGTGTTGGCACGTGGGAGGGAGAGGCAGGAAAATGAGGAACTTGAGGCCAGTCTGGGCTACAGAGTGAGACCCTGTCCCAACAGGAACTTACAGAAAAAAGATTTAAAACACTTTCAATAAATAGGTAACTGGAAAGGAATAATGTAAGCAAGTGCTATTCTGATAAAACTTTACAATGGACGCTCAGAAAAGTTGAAATTGAGCAAGAAGGTAGATTTCTATGTTTGAGTTGTTGAGTGGATAGAACATGGAAAGAAGTCACCCTCATCAGGATGCATCGAGGCCCTCAAGACTGCAAGATTCTCTACTTCTTTTCAAGATAATCGTGAACATAGCACAGCTTTTCTGAAGTAGATATGGACACCTTTTCAGAAGTAGATATGGACAGCTGGGCAGTGGTAGTATATGCCTTTAATCCTATCATTCTGGAGGCAGAGGCAGGAGATCTCTGTGAGTTCGGGGTCAGCCCGTCTATAAAAAGAGTATGGGTCGACAAGTTTGAGGTCATCTATCATTTAAAGCATGCACTCTGTATGCTTTTTGTATTTATTTGAGATTATAATTTAATTATGTTTCTTCCTTCCTTTCCTCCAAATCCTCACATATTACCTATGGACTATTCCTTTTCAAATTCATGGCATCCTTAAAAAATTGTTATTGCACACATATTTGTAAGTGCATACACATACATATATATTCCTAAATATAACCTATTCTGTCTGCATAATGCCACCTGTATGTATATTTTCAGGACTGACATTTGTCACTGGACAACCAGTTAGTGGTCCCTGGAGAAGGCTACCTGACCCATTCCAGGGTTCCCTTAGTTGCCTATAATCTTTTGTGTAATGTTGTGGCCTCAAGAGATTTTTCTCCATCCTTTCTCTTTTGTATTCAATTCAATATAATTGTTGGCTTTTAAAACAAATATTCTTGAAGACATAGGCACTATTTTCTTCTGAAATTATAGTTGATTCATCCTTGCTTTCTTTTATTTCCTCTCTTCTGGAGCGAAGAGAAAGAGCAACACAAGTTTTTCCTTTAAAGGTATCAGTTTACAGGCACCTCAATAATTAACATAATTTAATTTGTCCTATCCTTGGCTTTTGTAGGTAAGACAACTCCCTAACCCTCCCATTTCTATGAATCCATCTAGGACAGTTAATATTGGCTTTTGTATCAATTATCATTGAAGTGGTATTTCTATCTGACTTCCTCCTGAAGAGGAATAGGCATTTATGCCTTCCTTAGTCCTTTTCAGTGAATTCATCACAGTAGCTGTAATAGGCATGAGATAAAAGAATAAGGCATTTGCCACACAGTTGGTCTGATAGTTTTTCCTGACATGAAAAACAAAAGAGTGTGATATACAGATTAGGCAGAGAATCTGGACATATGCGCCCCGTTCAGGTTGAAGAGAGAGGTCCAGTCTCTGTTCCATTGCTGCCCCAGTGGTGGACAGGCCTATTTCTCATAGTTCTTGGAAGCATGGTTTCCTCCCCATGATTATGTGGGGCCAGCTGAACTTGGAATTGCCCTGCATCTGCTAAAGAGGAAAGTGTCTCCTCTAATCTCTTTTTTGGTTTATCATTTTAATTTCTTTCCATTTTGTTTTTACAACTTTTGCACACACACACGTGCACGCGCACACACACACACACACATACACACACACACACACACACACACACACACAACTTGTCAGTACTAGAAAATCCTGCCTCAAAACATGAAGATTTTGTTTTTGATGGTGTTTTTTGTTTGATTGTTTGCTTGTATTTGTGGTTTTGATTTGGTTTTTTGAGACAGTGTTTCTCCGTATAGCCTCGGCTGTCCTGGAACTTGCTCTGTAGATCAGACTGGCCTCGAACTTACATGGATCTGCCTTCTTCTTCCTCTCAAGTACCAGGATTAAAGGTATGTGCCACCACTGCCCAGGTAAAATATTTTAAGTTTAATTGTTGAACAAATACATGTATTATATAATATATAATTATATTATATATGTTATTATAAAATCCATGTCCCAGGAATTGGAAGAAGTCATTTCAGTTTCAGAACTACGATTAACTGAAGATTTTGGCAGAGCAACGTCTTTTCATTTATGAGCTGTGGGTACAAATGCTTGCCTTGCATAGGTATTATTTTGAGGTAGAATTGAAGAACACATGTATTTAGCTGTTTAGAAATAGCTTTAAAAAGGGCAAGTGCTTGTCATTTTAAACATAGATCCCATTATTTCTACCTAAAGGTATCAGTATCATGTTCTAATACTTTATGCGCCACCCCATGATATCACTGTATGAGCTTACATCACCCTGAAGGAAACAATGATTATAGAAGTACATATCATGAGCAAGTGAGGTGTCCTTTTTAATTTATAAAGCCTAGTGCTATTTGTTTCTCTTTTAGTTTCATCCATTAAGCAGAATTTGTTTTCCAGTTTGTGCTATCTTACTTTTTACAATAACAATTTGTATTAAATTAGATGTGTTCCTTGATAATTTCATATGTGAAACCAACGTGTACTCTTTTGAGGGCCAAATGAAAAGCCAAGTTAGCTAAACCTCCTGCCACTGAAAGGTTCACATGGTAACCGGGTGACACACCTAGACAGCCCTGGATCTCTAAGCAAGCACTTGGCATCTCCCAGATTATGGGCAATCTAACACTGTGATGTCATGGAATTATACTGAAGCTAACAATGCTTTATATCCTAATTAACATTTTGTTCCCTTTAGATTTACCTAAGGGATTTCAGTTTCAAATTTGTGATCAGAACTATCTTTCCCCTCTCCTCTCCTTTGTAAGACACCCATAAATGAAAGCATACGAATAATTTCGTAGGAGTTAATACCAGATGGAAGGATGTTATCAAACAAAGCAAGGTTTGTGGATTTACCTCAGGAGCAGACTGAATGCCTAGCATGCATATGGTGATGGGTTCATTCGATCTCACCAGAAATACAAAGAAAATGTAATGTATGGAAAGAAAATATTCAGCCTGGTGCCAGATTACATAATAAGAACTAAGCAGCCAGAACAGGTGAATGTACCCATATCAGATAATTCCAGCATAGCCTCAGGTTTAGAGTACAAGTCATCATTGATTGTGGAAGGTAAAGGGAGTGAGGGAGTTAAGCTGGTGTCTACCTTCAGGACAGCTCTCTTGTCCCTGCCTTTCTCTCTACCCACCCTATCTTTGCCAATAGAAAACAGGCAGCCCAGCAATTTATTCTGATAGTCTGTAATTGTCTGTGAGTGTTTGCTGGGATTTGATGATATAAAATACATTTGAAACTATTAGCTGCGGCAGCCGTGAAGAGCTCAAAAGAGAAAGAAGCCAGTGGTGTGAGCATAGAAATATCCCAACTATTTGAGTTTCGACATTGTGGTTGAGTTTCGTAATGCTTTCCTATGTCTCTCGTTTGATTCTCGTGGTACCTTTATTTTTAGAGGGAGAGAGAAAATGAAGTAACTGTTAATGGTCAAAGTGTATAACAAAGAATATCCAGGGCTAGAATCCATGCTTTATATATCTTCATCTGTAGAACTATTTTTGGGTGCTTGAACAATTTGCTTCTCTCAGCTTCATATCTCAATAGCAACTGAGAAGAGCTATGCCACCTACCTCATGGTGTTGTTGGAAGAGCTAAAAGAATGCCCTTGAAACATTTAGCACAAGGGCTGAGACTTAGTTCTTGAAATGAAGTCATTATCATCTGACTCCTGTACAATTTATTTTTTGATTTTTTTTTTTGTTACTCTAGTTTTCATTAAGAAACATGGTAAGGACTTTTTTTTTGGATTTCCCAAAATGTTATCCTCAAATATACTAATATAGTAATCAGTAATCAGGATATTTTTATTGCAATGTTTCTGTGTTTATTTATTTGGTATTTATCCATATGCAGGTGTCTAATTGCTTAGCTTTAAATAATGTGTGTGTTTTCATATGATATACATATATCATCTACTATATAAAGCTAGATAGATCATATAAACATGAATGTTTTTTTGAGAATACTGTTTTTGGTCACTGAATAGATAGTTATGAAGATATTTTAGTGTCTCATCTCCTTTATGGAAGCTATATGGGGAATGTTACAGCAAAGTTTAAAAAGACAACATACATACATTAAAGGAATAAGGGAGTAATTTGGAGTCATGCTAATTTTCAAATAAAATATTTTCCCCAAATGCATTTCTGCCTTGTAATCATTTATAAAGGTTTTAAAAATAATGAAACAAATCAGGGATGTGGTGGCACACACCTTTAATTCTATCACTCAGGAGACAGATGCAGGCATATCTCTGTGAGTTTGAGGCCAGCCAGTCTACAGATCGAGTTCCAGGACAGGCTCTAAAAAGCTACAGAGAAACCTTGTCTTATGTCTGGCCTCCACACCACAATAAATAAGTATGTAAGTAAGTAAGTAACTAAAAATAAATAAATAAATAAATAAATAAATAAATTACATTTCCTTCCAAATGTTTCCAAGGAAAACCATTCTAAAGGACAGGGATTATTCTTTTAAGCAGTTTGCATATGTAATTAACAGCTCTCACAAGAAAGACTGCATCATTTTCTCTCTGGGAGTAGGTCCCCCCAGTACAACAGATAACCACTGCTAGCATAGGTGTGGGAAAGGTACAGAGAGTATGGCTGAGTCTGCCAGTAAAGCCAACACTTGGCCCAGAACTCTGACCTCAATGTGCAGATGATGTCCCCTGGGAGTCCTCTGAACACTTAGAGTGATGACAAGAGCTTAGAGAGAGGCTATGACACTCCCTTTGTTCTTTGTCATTGATTACTTCCAAACCATGTGTGTTCCTTGGGGCTGGGGCACTAGGCCTTTTTTTATCCTATTGGAGAAGGAAGTGCAAGGAAAAACCCAACGAGGGACACAAATTTGTTTCCCCTTAGCTGTAGAAAATGTTGATTTAAGCCACAAAATTCTAGATTTTTACCGTTATCTTAATGAACCCCCTTTATTTTTCCCCTTTGACTACACTGGTTAGAGGATAAATCTTCTGGGTAGATACCCTTAATAGAGTGCTTGTGATGTTGAATGTAGCAAAATGGTTTTGAATTTGGCATTATCTATCCAGGATTTTCAGTCCTTTACATTTGTAGGACATTGCAGAGTTAAGAAGGGCTGATCACCTGTAACACGTGTATCCAAACAGCACGATTCAGGAGCCGTCCTTCCCATATTTCTTTCTTTGGTAACTTTGATTATTTGAATCTTGTTTATGGACACTCTAGTGATTTGATAAAGCTTGCTTGAAGTATCATAATGCAAAGCCAGTCATACTAGTTAGCTATAGAAGCTAGGATTTGTGGGTACACATGTTTAATCCCAGGACTTGGGAGACAGACAGATGGATTTCTGTTAGCTCAAGTCCACCCTACTCTGAGCATCATGAAATTGATCCAGTCTAATAGAGAAACAGTTCACAGAAAGGTGATCTCAGTACTTGGGATCCCACATATCTAATCCGAGGATTTGAGAGACATATAAGGAAGAAGCAAAGGTTCTCACATGAGAACTTGTCTCCAGCCACATTGAGAAGAGGCAGAAGTCTGGGATTGAAATCAGAAGAGGCTTGGTGAAGACAGGATTGCAATATAAGATTTGATGGAGACCATTGTCTCTGAGGATTCATGGAGGCAGAATTGCCATTTCGGTCTGAGGTAGAGGTAAGATCTACTGGCTTGGCTGCTTTGCTTCTCTGATCTTTAGCTTGAAGCCTGAACCACAATATCTGTCTCAGGGTTTTTATTATTTATGTTACAGGACACAGTGCCAAGTTTAGGTTGGTGATTGTCTTAGTCTGCTTGTACTCCTCTAGCAGGTGTCTATAGACCAACCAAGAAGCTTTTTCAACTTTGGAAGGGTGGGAAGTTCAAATCCAGGATCTTTCACCCACAATGTTTGCTGAGATCTTGCTTCCTGGTTTGTAGATGGTGTGACTCCCCACTGTTCACACAAGGCAAAAGGCACAGACAGCTTCCTATGGTCTCTTCAATAAATTCAACAATTGCATTTATAATAGCCTGTCCCTCACAACCTAACCCCCACACGAAGGCTTCACCTCTAGCATGGTAGCATTAGGGTTAAGATTTCACCTTTTAAAGATGGGTGGAGGCAGATTTTAAATGCAACAGTAAAACTTTAGATGGTTCAAACAGATGTATGCTTAAATTGCTCTTTTGCTTAGCGTTCCAGGTCACAAAACAATTACAAGTACATTACAATACTATTCAGCTTTAATTCCCACTAATCAAATTCCAATTGCTTAAAAAAACAAAAACCTCATTTAAGAATAGCTAATAAAATTATAGTAAAATAAAAATTACATGTATTTTTTCCTTGAAAAATTTGAATCAGAAAATGTGATTTTTTAGTGATATTTTAAAAAATTTTATTCCTTAAGAAATGAAGTTTCAGCTTTAATCCACAAAAGTAAAGCTTTCTCATGATTGCTGTTCAGTATTATGTCTAGTCATACATGATACAAAGTCACATGGTAAGACTTTGCACAATCTAGGCCAGACCTATCTGTCTCCAGGTTCAGTCATGGTTTATGGGTATATTTCTTTTAATTTCAAATAATTCAATGAAAGCAATTTTTTTCTTGTCTACCAGCAAACACCAAAAGTAATGCACCATTTCCTGGATGTCAGAGAAACTTTGTTATCTAGCTTAAGCAAAGTAATCTTGATTAGGGAACATGTTTGGGAACCAGGCAAGCTATCTTTATGATGTATTGTTCTTGTTTTAATTTTAGAGCAATATTTCCAAGCAAGTGAGAATAATTAGATGTAGAACTACATGTCATAGTTCTTAAATCGGGTAGTAATACAAACATTTAAATATGTAAGCTTGCAAATTTGGACCAACAGTGAAACACTGGTAAGAATGAGATAAAAGTAAAATTAAATTGAATCACTTCAGTACCTCTGGTCTTTAAATCACTTGTAATCTCAAAATTAAATCAACAAAGATTTATTAGTTGTATACCATATCCCATGTATTCATTAGAAAATCTGTGTATAAAACCATGATTTGTATATTGGACATTACACATTTTATATGTATACTTAATGTACAATATGTACATTGAAAACTTGTTAGCTTAGAGTCATGTATAATAATTTTGGATTGAAATATAAGCCAAATGACATATAAAGCAGATTACAAGGAAAATATTTTAGAATCCTTTCAGTGATATACTTTAAAAGCACTGTTTATAATCAATGAATTGATTAAATAAATTCTTATTTACTTGCTAAATAGCAGGGCATATGAAAGGACCCATGGGTACAGGCAAAAGCAAGGTCCTATCCTGAACATAAGATAAAATGCGCTTCTATTTAATCAATAGTTGAGGAGAATGCAAAGCTGTCAATTGATCACTAACATTTTGTGAAATCAGCCTTAACAAAGCACCACCAGCAGAAATCCATTCTCAAGGTCAGATTTCTGGCCACTGACAGATACTCTTGCAATTAATCCAAATGGAGGAATTTGTGTTAACAGTAACTGTGATGTTTAGAAAGGCTCAGAGGCTGCAATAGTCTTCTTCCAAATTCAGAAGTTGATGAGCACAAGTGTTTCTATAGGATTCCCAGGTGAAGGAAGACCATAGTGAGGGCAGAGAGGATGTCCTGGAAGCTCTAGTGAGTGGTTTCACAGATGCTTGCAACCAGATACCACACACACACACACACACACACACACACACACACACACACACATGTGGGCACACATACACATATATATATATATCACATACACATACACCACACAAACACACACATCCACACACAACACACACATATATAAGTAAGTACACACCACACACACACACATCAAACATACATATACACATACAACACATCTACACACCATACACACACCACACAAATACACACATACACACACCAAACACACAAAACACTCATGCAGCACATACACACATTCCACATACACATACACTATACCCATACTCTTACACAAACATCACACATACACACACCATACCCACACAACTACAACACAACCCAAACACACACAACATACATATAAATATACACACACATACACACAAACATATGCACATATACACACAACACACATACACACACACACTATTGAAATAAAATGTTCATTAGGACAAATTGTCATTTAGCCTCTAAAATGGAATCTCATATTCTCTACCTTGTATGTTCTGTTCCACCTTTTCTAACTATGTTAGTTGTCCTTACTAATTAGTAATTGTAAATGTCTGGAAAGGGATGTGCGCCATAGGGAACAACGAATTTTACAGTTTGTCTGACATACATGTCCAGGTGTATTTTACTCTAGACCAGGGTGAGGAAGGGGTACTGATGGCTGGCATGGATTTCCCCACAGCAGGAGTCTCCCTGGAGGTGCCTTAAGGAGGGGTGAGGTCTTTTGTGCTCTCATCCTCCTTGGCTTTTGTCTCCAAAGCTTCAATTATCAGTAGTGCACTCCTCCCAGTTTTTTATACATTAAATTCTGTCAAAATGCCTCATTATAACACTCCCCTTTTATTCTTGTCTTCTTCTAATGTTATTCTTAATATTACTACTGTATCAATATTTAAAAGGAAATCACAAGATTATAGAAAAATACTGTGCTTTCAGTGGGCCACAATAGAATAGTTGTCTTTTGACCAGTTTTTTGACATTTTTATTTAATGTAAGACTATAACAATACAAAATGCCAAATAATGAAATAATTCTAATAACATTGACACCATTTCATACAGTCATAGCACACATAACTCACCAATAAGCTGAGGAAATTTAAAAGGTACATGTAGATACTTTAAACCTTTTTGATAAGCAAATTCATATGCTTATAGAATAATATCTGTGTTTTCCATATATTAGAATGTTTGCTATAACCCACTAAATATGTTTCACAGTTTCTTAATTGTTATTAATTCAGCGAGTAAAAGATAAATACAAATATGTTGACCCTCAAGTTGATAAGAAAATGAAGATGGTAGCTTATTTGTGTGAATTCTTATTATGATTTTATTATGCATTTTATTATGTGCATCTTATTATTAAACAAATTATCACCTAGGTAGGACATGTGTAATGATGAATAAGTTACTGTAAATAATCCTAATTCTTCCCTATGTCAAATTGATAAAGACATGCAAAATTCCTTTTTCATGTTTTGACTTCATTACACATCTGTTTTGGTTCTTATTTTCAACTCTAATGTCAGTTGTTTCCAAGGTGCATTCTTTTCATTTCCTGAGTATCTTTTTAGATGCTAGCATGTTTCTCATGTATTTCAAGTACGTGTTGGAAAAGTGGAAGGAATAATGAATAATAGGCTTTAAATCGCTTAAAATTCATAGAAAATTACCTTTGTGATTTTACTACAATATAATTTTACTTTGTAAAACTGAACCGGATGTATTGGAGATGCTGGGGTAAGAAGCATAAATTATCACATAGAGGAAGCCATTGGATCCCCCAGGGCTAGATTACATGCAGTCGTTAACTGCCTGCCATGTGCACTGAGATCTGAATTCAGGTCCTCCACAAGGGCAGTGAATGTTCTTAACCAGGAATCATCTCTAGCCGCTGTAATCATTCCTCAAAGGAGATTTACTGTTGAGGACATTATGCAATTTATGCTTTCAAACAAAAATAGTGATCCCAGTAAAGGTTTAACAATGTTTTTCAACCTCGGTTTAAAAAACAAAACAAAACAAAAAAAAAAAAAAAAACAAAAAGCCCCACTCCCAGCTTTTATATCAGTATTTAAATGATGTAGTATATAATTTTAAATCCAAATGATTGCCCAAAATTTCTCATGATGCTAAAAGAGTTAAGAGAGTCTATACATTTTTACATCTATTGACTATAATTAAAGTAAAAATGCTTGCTTGTATGGTACTTAGCAGGCCTGTCATCTCAGCAGGAGGGAGGCTGAAACTGGAGAACATAGTTAAAAGCCAGCCTAGGTCACATAGTGACACATTGTCTCAAATATAGAACAGAGCAAAACAAGCAAGCATAAAACACTGTGACTGAAAGGGGAACTCAACCAAAGGAAAGCTACAGAGTTTAAGTTTACACTTTACAGATGGACCTATAGCCAGAAAAGCATAGTCACAGATGATGACTGAAACAAGCAGGGACAGATGCTCCCTTCAAGTCCCTGCTAATAATCACATGATTATTTTCCTAGCTTTGATATCAAAATTAAAGTTTCTCAGTTGAAGTAATGGAAATTCAAAATCTCAGTGCTTCATAAACATAATTATTAATATTGGCATGCAGTCACAGCTGATGTGAATACAATGTGTGCAGTTATCTCAGGAGAAAAAATGGTAGTGATAAGTGAAATTGGTAGGCATATTCCCCAGAACTTAGGAATTCTAGACTGGGTATTTATACTTTAGAAAATCTCTCACACAGACTACAGAGAAACACCATTTATAGCAAAGACTGGAAAACGTTGTAGTCATTGATGAAAAATTGATAAGGAAAAGTGCAGTGTCCACCACTGGTGGAATACTATACATAAGCAAGAAAAGTTTGAACTAGCTATCTGTATAGAAACTTAAATATATCTTCAAAATGTTGTTACAGCCATTCTGTTTCATGGGAAAAAAAAGAAAGAAAGAAAGAAAGAACCCTAAAATCAGAATGAGACATGTCAGACTTGTCACAAGTCAGTATGTCAGTATGAAATTTAAAACAAAAATACTTAAGTCAATATTATATCTGTTTACTTATGCACATGCATAAAAATACACAAGTGAAAGTTGGAAATAAGGCATTGAAGTTAAAAGCCTATAAGATAGAATTTGGATAAGTTTTATAATCAGGAGATAAAGGGACATGTCTTAAAAAATAAACAAGAAAGTTAGTGAGTACCCAATCAGTTGCCATCAAATACACTGAAAACAATAGCATGTGATGACTTAGGGATGACAACCTAAAACAATGCTCTGAGAAGTGAATATCAGATTAGATATGTAGGAGCTTCAGCATATGTAAATCAAATGAAGTAAGGGTTTCCATTGTTTAATTCACAGACTGAACAATGACTAGATATGAAATAAACATGTTAAAACTATGTCCAAATCCAAGCATGCACTTATTAATTTTTTTGTTTTTAATTTTCTATTCGTTCTGTGGTTCATAATCACAAACACTTCTAAACTCACAGGAGCACAGGATGATCATGCAGAATGAGCCTATTTAAAGAGGCAGGACTGTTTCACAAGAGGCCAAACACCTTTTGAAGCCAAATAAATAGACTTCACACCAAATGTAGAAGGAACAATAACAAAAGCTTCTGAATACTGAAACACAGTGCTCTTTCCTATATACCTAACCTAGTGGCAGTCTGCAGATGTTCTGGGATGGCATCTGCTTCTGGTCATGCACAGCTCCATGATGTCCATCCCACCCTGGGAGAAGAGCGCCATGAACTCAATTCAAAGTGTTTACACACACAGGAACTAAAAAGGATCCAAGCTCTGATCTTTATTCGTACATTTCCGTCCCTTAGTTCTTCAGCTCTTGAGTTTTTATTAGCATTTTTTTTAATTGATTGGATGCTTGCTGTCAAGTCGTAGCTGGCACAGAGGCAACAGGCAGAATTGTGGTAGATTCTTAACATCTTAAAAATGAGCTTTAAAAGTCAAAAAATCCCAAAGTCATTGTCCTCCCCAGAGAGAAAGGAAAAGGAGAGAGAAAAGATACCTGCCGAGACATGAATGGAAGCCTTTAGAATGCTCTAGAAATGTCAAGTGATTTTTCACATTAATTTTGAAGCCAAATTACCTCAAGTAGTTTCCTTAGAAGTCACTGTCTTGGAGAAGTGAAGGGCAGAGAAAATGCAGGGAGCAAATCTCTCACTCCTGCAGCTAAGCTGGAATTAGAAACAGAAGTTTTTATTTAATTTAGAATTTGGAAACAATTCAATATTCTCTATGGTCATTTTTATTTAGAAGAACATTCTGTCCAGGATATATTAATTTTAAAATTTAATGAGCTGAAGTCATATTGGTTATGGGAAGATATTTATGTCAAAAATACATTAAGGGAAGGGCTATCTTTAAAATAATTTCTCCGTACCCTGAGTTCCTACTGTTAAGTCATCCACTCTCTTCCATACAGCTCTCCTTGTCCATTTCCTAAAATTGATGTGGTGCTGGCCTGTAATTCCAGCACTTGGGTGGCTGAGGCAAGAGATCATAAGTTTGAAGCCAGCCTGGGTTACATAGTCACTTCAAAGCTACAGTCTTAAACTCCACACTTTTAAGGCTAGCTTGGTGATTGGCTCAAAAGATTCTTAAAAACTCTGACTTACTTCTTCCAATTAAAATCTCAAAAAATAGACAAATTCTCATCTATAATGATGAGTAAGTTTTAAAAGGAACCATTCTCAATATCCTTTAGTGCCTAATTTTAGATTTCAATAAACCATACAACTTTGTTAGCATGAGAAATGTGTCTAGCTAAGTCTTCACGATTATTGGTTAGGGGACTGTATACTACAGAATCATGCACTCTACAGGCACTTGAGTGAAAACCCAGGAGAGCAAGTGATTGTGATTATCTTTTGCCGTAAGAAGATCAATGCCTTGCAAAGTCTTATTCAGAAACAACAACAAATACAGAAAAGGAAAATTGTTCAGAAGTGTCAAATGATGCAGTAAAATCTATCAAGCGCAGATAATGCAACAGAGATGTGAGGAATAGTAGGAAATACCATTGTATTCTTGTTAATAATCATGAAATAAGTGTTGGCAATTTGTGTTTCTTCCTTTTGTGTAATTCAAATGAACTAGAGAAAATAAATGCTACCACAGTTTTTTTGGACAGCTAGCTTCACCTCTTGTAGCAGTAATAGTAAAGGGAAGGGGATATTCAGAAATACAAAACTAAAAATGCAAATGAGTTGGAAAAGAAAGTTAGTTTCTTCATCCCCTGCACAGAAATGAGTAAGTATTGAAATCCAGTCACAGAAAATCCTTTGAGAAAATCTCTTTCTTACTGATGAATATAAATCACCACAGGATTTCTCTATGTAGCCCTGGCTATCCCAGAACTTGACCTGTAAAGCAGGCTGGCCTTGAACTCAAACAGTTTGTAGGTTCTATGGGAAATTGCTCCATCAGACATCAGCATGGATACAGAGTCTCAGGTTGTCTCAAGAAGCTCTGTACCTATGGGAGCAGTTAAAATAAAAAGTAAATCCCACCATGTGTGGGTAGGTAGGATATAGACACATGAATGGCACAGCATTTCTCAGCATTGTCTACTGGGAAAATTGGACATCCACACGATAACAACAAGGAAACTTTGGTTTAAATGAATGAACACTATACTTGTGACAGGAATTTTGTAGTTCACAGGACCCAGGAAGACTAAAGACCATGACAAAAGGTTCAGAGTCCCTCCTATGTAAGTCCATTTATCAATTCAATAATTGTAGATAAATATTTCATCCTTTACTTTCAGGTCATGACAAATTGAGCAAGGATGCATAGGCCTGACCAAGGCTTCCAGAATAAAGTGTCCTAAAAGATAAAAGTACAAAAAGATCCTCATGTTAGGGGAAAGGCTCAGGAAGGATGCTGCTTGGATGGGGAGCAGCACATGTCCCTGTAGTTGACAGACACATCCCCTCATCCAGTGTCAACCTAGAAGTGATCAGACATAGATATCATCCCCTGAAACTCCCAGAATGACTCCTCGAAGAGAAGGTGTTTGAAGAGCACAGGGGACATGGAAGAGCAAGGGAACCTGAACTGTGAGGAACAGGAAGCAGGTGTCTCCTAACACCACAAGGACGTCAGACCACAAAAGTTTAAATATTCTTCTGTAAAGATGGTGAAAAAGTGTTTTCATTAAAATATGTTCCAAATTCCAGACATTTTCACTGACTGAAAAAAATAGAGCTAATAGATCCTGTGCTCATTTGGCCATATTTATATCTAATTTTTGAAGTAAATAGAGTTTTTATCACTCTAATTTATAATTACTAATTGCCAGTGTGGTGTAACCCAATTAGCTTTTGTTTTTCTGGCATTCGGCAGTGGTGTTAAATTCATTTATTAGCTCTGGTAATATTTCTGCAATTTTTTCTTTAAAGAAAGGCACTGAATCTGTGAAGAACTTTCTGTTCCTCCTATTTGACCTGTACATGTCTTCTTTCTTATGTTGAGTTGTTGCATTGTTCATGAGAAAGGGCTTAGAATGAACCCCTGTTCTTATTCCTGGCCTTCAGAAAACATTCAGTCATTCTACATTTTTTCTTTTAAAAGTAATGTTTCTTTTACTCTCTGAGATTATAATTGCAACATTCCCCCCCTGCCCACTTTTCCCTTCAAGCCCTCCCATATATCATCCCTTACTCTAATTCAAATATAACCTGCCTAGTCCAAATAATATTAATTTCATGTATGTTTTCAGAGAGGACCATTTGTTATTGGATAATCAATTAGAGTGCTCGTCCCTGAAAAATAGTATTTCTCCTGCTCTCAGCATTCTTTGGTTGCCTGTAGCTCTTTTTATAGGGGTTAGGCTATCTCCCATCTTCATTTACATGTCTGTTTATGTGGTCACGATGCTGAGACTTTTTGGGTTTAGCTTCTGACATTATTATGTAACACAATTCACATTAGACTCCCCGATTCTCTGGCTCTTACTATCTTTCTGCTTGATGTCCCTTCTTCTCTGATCCTCAACTATCCATGCCAATATGGCTTTCGCAGGTCCCAAGAGGCATGCAATGGCTTTTGTTTGTTAGTTTGTTTTTTGCTGGTGCTGGGGATTGAATCTTGCTTCACATACACTGACAAGTGTTCTACCATTGAGCTATATCTCACTCCTTTTTATTTATTTATTTATTTATTTATTTATTTATTTATTTATTTATTTGAGATAGGGACTCTTTATGTAGTTCAGGCTAGTCTTGAACTTGCTCCATGGTTTTGTTGGCCTGGGTATACTATGTCCCACACTCCACAGCAACTGGGATTTCAGGCCTATGCAACTTGTTCCTCACTTCTGAAGATGAATCTTGGTTCAATGGATGTCTTGACCTACAACCAGTTTAAGGTTCCCATAGAAGGCCTCACCCTCTCTGAAGAGTGGGTGAGGGGTGGAGCTGGGGGAAGTTAGGAGGAGTAGGAAGAGGGGAGGGAGGGGAACTGGGATTGGTATGTAAAATAAAAAAGATTATTTTTAAAAATAAAAAAAGAAGAATGTTTGCAAAGAAAAACAAAAGGAAGTATGTTTGATTTCAAATGCCTTTTGGTTATGAAAAGGTATGAAAATGGGCCAATGCAAGACAGGGGAGAGATCTGTAAAACAAAAGAGTTCAATATACACAAATCATTTGTTGTGGTTTGAATGTGGAGTCCACCATGGGCTCATAGACTTGAACTGGTATCCAGCTGGTAGCTTTATTTAGGAAGGTTATAGACATTTATGTTTGGGAAGGTTGTAGAAGCTTTAGGAAGGGGAACCTTACTGAAGGAAGTTGATCACTGAGACAGGCCTTGAGATTTTATTGCTAGGGCCTCATTTCTTCTTCATTTCATGGTTCTTGACTTAGATGAATGTGACCAGTGAGGCCTCTGCTGTTACATCTCACCCAGAATAATGTGTTAGAATGTGTCTTTTGAAACTAAGCTAGAAGCAACCATTCCATCCTTAGATTCCTTCTTCTCACATATTTTGTCTCACCTATGAGAAAAATATCTAATAAAACTGAGAACTAAAATTCCCAGAAAGATGCAGCCCCTACCTTGAACATTCTACAGAGCCTGCCTGGCTGAGTAAAACTTGAATGATTTGGAGAAGTTAAATTTCAGGCCTAGATATAAATTATCTTAGACTATTTTCGTCTGAATAGCCATTTGTTTGACCTAGTATTCCACCAACCTCCAAGCTAATGATGTTACCAGAAAGCATCTATGACTTGTAACAGAGGTTCACCTACTTCACTGTAAGCTACCTGTGTGATATACTTATCCAAATATCTCTTTAAAATTTCAATATTTTTAAGCATGAAGAAGGCTGAGAAAATGGTTCTGTGGATAAGAGTACTTGCTGAGCAATCATGAGGACCTGAGTTCAGATTCAAACACCCACATAAAAAGTCAGGTGTGGTACACAAATCTGTATCTCAAATAGTGATGGACTAGGTGGAGACAGGAACATTTCATGGGCTTTCTGAGAGATCTTGTCTTAAGATATTAAGTAAAGAATGATAGAGCAGGACACTCCATGCCTTCCTGGGGCCTTCAGTGGCACTCACCTCAGTACATCTTAGTGTATACCATACACATACATCTCTGTCTTGCCGCTCCCCTCACTCATGCACACAATGTGAATCTAAAGTTGTAAAGCTTCTTAAAGAGTTATTTATCCTACTATTCTGGAGAATAAGGCAGGAAGATTTCTTAGTTTGACACCATCCTGGGCTACATAGCAAGACTCTGCTTTAAAGAATGAAAAAGGACTACTTCTTGGTACCCCACTTTGTATAGTCACTGTAAAGACAGTTCTAAATGTCACATGTAGTTTTTTTTTATAAGTTCTTTGTACCAATAGCTAGAACAGGATTCTCTGGATTCCACAAAGTATGCTTCCTTGGGAGAAAAGGTATTTCCTATCCTGTCTAACGTTACTGTGACATATTCAAAGGATGTGGTTGTGTGAGGGAGATCTAATATTTGTTGAGGTATCCTGGCATATTTTATGGTTGTACCACAGATGGTCAATAAGTCATCTCAAATTTCATCCATGTGCTGCGTAATGAATGAGGCCCCATGTAGACCAACAGCATATAAAAATGTCTGTTCTCTAGCAAGAGTAAGGCAGCTCCCCTAGGCAGGCCCAAAGAGTGAAGAGGTAATGATTTGGGCATTGTTCTCTCTATTCTTATAGTAACTTTTTACAAGGTGAACTCATGATAATATGTTTTTATTCTTTTACAGATTGTCTTTGGATAACTTTTCTTGAACAGCTTCTCATTGGCTTTAGTGTTCACACAAAGTTTGCCATATTCTTAGATAGATATTTAGGTCAATTATGAAGCTAGAAAACAGCATCTCCTGGGGTTTCTCACCAATAGATGGCGGAAGCCTATGTATTCAGTCTCTGAGTGTTACTCATTTTGTTTTTGTTTCAGCTATAAGACACATATGGTTGAGTCACAGTTCCCAAAAGTCATGGTTATTTGAGGTTTACTTTTATGTAGGAGGTTCAAAACCAGCATTCTCATGGCTTTAAGTCCACATTTCTTGTCTTTGATTACTAAGCTACAACTTCTGACACTTATGGATGGGTCAGCAAAACCAACTTATGTAAGGCAATTCTGTTTCCATTTTTCCTGAAGCTACAGCTTTCATTCTTGTCTTGTTCATGTGACCATTCTAGATACTTTCTTTTTGTTATAGTTCATTAAATGTGTGAGCATTGTGTGTGTGTGTGTGTGTGTGAATAGTGTGTGTGTGTTGTGTGTGAGTAGTGTGTGTGTGTGCGAAAGAGAGAGAAAGAAAGAGAGAGAGGGGGGGGAGGGAGGGAGAAGGAAGTTAAGGAAGTTGTGTTGTTTAAGTAGAACTCAGTTTAATAGGTAAATGAAAATTCCTTCTACATGCTGAATAGATCATTTCAGGCCATAATGTGTAAACTGAGGAGCCAAAACATTAGAAGTGTATTTGTTTTTCTTTATGTTATTGGTACTTTTTCTTCTTACATTGCAAACTTCTTTTATTAACAATTACCTTTATTTTTTATTAATTAATTAGTCAATTAATTAGTTAATTTCTGTGTATGGGTGTTTTGTTTGCATGCCCAAGAATAGGAATCACATTCATTGTGAACCTCCCTATGAGTGTTGGATATTGAAGTCAAGAATTCTGGAAGAACAGTCACAGCTCTTAACCACTGAGCCATCTCTCCATCCCAATACACCATTTCTTTTTCTGACAAATTATCTTCTATTTAGTATTAGACTCAAACAGAGAAAACCAGATTACATTGGTTGCATCTACTCAAAGGGCATTCAAATTCTGAGTGCTTTTGCCTAAGACACTTTAAACTTAAAGAGCTTCTTTTCTTTGTGTGGCCCTGTTCACCCTTGGATCTCCAGGAAGCCAGTAAACGTCATAGAACATGGGAATGAGAGTGCTGGAACATTGTCTAGAAGCCAACAATGCTTCCATACTGTAATAAAATCCTTTATTTGATTTATCCATCTTCCTCTTCCTTAGCAGAAAGAGTGAGGGCCCACTTTGCCTGCATTAGCACAAACACAAAGCTTAGAGGGAGAATCAGTTTGTTCTCATCAAGTCTTCCATTAATTCTATGGACAAACAAGTGATATGATACTTAGGTGTGTCTATGAGTGAGCCATCTGTGTTTTTCTTGGACATATATAAAAAGAAACGTGGATAATCCAGAAGATGTTTGGGCAGAACTTAGTGAATGGCCACTGTATTTGGATATATGGGGATCATTTCAGCTGAGTCAAAGAAACTTTAATCTCTTTGTAACATTGGTTTTCATCTATATATATATATATTAAAATATACATTCCAAAATAAAGTTTAGAATTTCAAAACAATTTCAAATAAAAAAAGAAAGAAAAAACCATGCAGACCAAATGAGATGCATCATTGGGATTTAATCCAAATGACAGTCTGCTGTTTTGAACTTTAAGGCACATGTAAGTTATTACTACTAACTCAAATCCTCTATAGAACAAATGCATTCAGAGTAAAGGGAGGATGAGGAATTATGGAAATAATAACAAACTATCTTTGGGGAAATATGGAACCTGGATATTGAAGATGAATAGGATCCAATAGACACAAAAAAGAAAATTGTGGAGGAAATGTGTGTGCATAATGATATTGTAGTAAAAAGATCACAGTGATTAGAGTGATTAAAGCCAACAACACCTGAGGAATAGACAAGACCAGGGAAGAAATTCTGAACCAAAATATTTGAGTAACCAAAGAGGAGGGCATCCAAATTGCATCAGCCTATACTTAAGTATGAACTGTCTGTTTTGCTGGTTATAGGAACCTGGTTTTTCACTTAACCTTTCTTATCGGAAGTTTCTCCATTAATAGTAGGATGCATATCACTAGTTTAGTATGTGAGGATTAAATTAGCTAATTTGTGATGAGCCTTTAACTGAATTCAGTATTAAATGTAAATTAGCAATATAGGATGGAAGCACATTGTTGAGGATTTCACTGAATGTCTTCTTCTGAGGACATAACATTAAGGCAGAGGGGTTTCCACAATAACAACCAGTTGAAAGAACTCAGAAATTAAAATGGACAGTGGAAAGTCAGCCAGCTTATGTTCAAGCAGTGTCCAGCCCAGAGACTTTCATGAAAGGTACATGTTCATTTTGGGTGTATATATCAGTCATGAGTTTACCTGCCCAGAGTCAATCCAACTACAATTCTGACTGACTTTTGATAAAGCACAATTTATTCTCGTCACAGTTCTCTCCATACAAAACTTGCCAGAGGCAAAAAAAAAAAAAAAAAAAAAAAAAAAAAAACTTTGGGATATTGGATTTTGATACAAAGCCATATGGCTTTAATTTGTTAACATTTTGAAGTAGCAACTGTAGTATGAACTGAGAAGTGAAACGCTGCCATGAGACTATGTTGAATAAATTGTTTACGGTCACCCAGGGCACTTCTGGGCCATTTTCTTCTTCCTTCAATTGGTAAGCACTGAAAAAATATCAGCTGAAATGTCTGTTTTCCTGAACAAAATGTTATTGTGGTGCCTAAGTCTACAGCACACTCAAAGGAACATCAGAAATGTAGAAGGAGCTGTTGTTCTAGTCAAGGGAACTTGATTCTCTGCCACTGTCCACTTGACAAATTATATTCTATTCCTTAATTTCCACAGACATGATATGGGCTACAAAAGGAACTTGACATGCCCGCTTTCCTTACAGAAAAAAAATGATTAAGAAGATAAAACCTCTGCTTTTATTGAATAATGAAGGGATTTAACTAGTGAATTATAACTAGTGAATGTTATTTCTGGAAAATACTTTAGATAAACATCAAATTGTCAAGGTCCTAATACGTGACATGTCTTAAGTTGGTGTGTGTGTGTGTACATGTGTATGATAGTGGACACATATACATATACTGGTGAGAAGCCATGCTCAGCTATCCACTTTAGTTTTTGAGATGGAATCTCTCCATTTGAGTAAGATTAGCAAGCCAGCTACCTGAGGGATATACCGACTCTGTTTCCCTATGGTTGGGATTGTAAGACTTTGACAGTGTCTATACACACACACACACACACACACACACACACACACATACACACAAACAGAGAGAGAGAAAGAGAGAGAGAGAGAGAGAGAGAAACAGAGAGAGAGAGAGAGAAAGTCTAGGGGTTGAATTCAGTTCCTCATGTTTGCATAGAGACTACATACTAATGAATCTACCTCCTCTGCCCCTGTATAAAGTTCTCTAAAGTGACTGTTATTCACATTAAGACAAAGAGTTGACAAAATGGAATAAACTTGGGCATCTTCTAACCCTGTCCCAAATGACTCTAATGGAGGTGTTAGATATTATCGCTCACATTGCTCATTTCTTTCAAGTGAACGAGAGGCTTAACCTATTTCCAGGTCTGGACTCTGTGTCTTCCATGTGGATGGTAAAGCCTTTTCTAGTGGCAATGGTGACATTAGTAAAGCATCTTTGAGGGAGATGAACCTTAACCCTTTGTGTTCAACACATCCAGATTTCCTTAGAGTAAATGTTCTCATTGAGGTCAGTTTGTAGCTTCCAATCTTGACTAACAATATTTTTGAATATTGAAAAATGAGCCTTTGTGGTCTAGTGGGGTCCAGCTTCAGTATGCTACTATTAGGAATCATCTACTTTCTGTTCAGGTCTCATAAGAAAGTACAGATGTACTTTTACTGGCCAGACTGGAATGGAACACAATGTTTCTTCCTTTAGATTAGAATTTAGTCACATGGAAAAATGAAAAGGGAAGCTGTGACATGTAGTTTGATGATGCACTCAAGTGGGTTTTAAACAGCAAATATGCTTCTGTCACACTAGGTATTAATAGTTTACAAGATTGCTTCTGTTATGAGTGAATATTGAATATTTCCCAAAGGCCCAGGGTTAAATGGGTTTGAATATACCAGCCTTTGCCTACAGTACCACTAGGTGGAAGACCCTTAGGGCTGGGTCCTAATGGAGGGAATTTAGGTCAATGGGAGACTTGTTTAAAGGGGACATTTGGGAACCCTTTCTCTCATTTGTTCTCCAACTGTCATGAGGCGAGCAGCTTCGATCCATGACATACAGTGCCACATTAGGGCCAAACAAGCCACCACTGCTATCATAAGTCCCCCCTCACCCCAAGCTGTTTTTTTTTTCCATATGTATTTTGTCACAGTTCTAGGAAGCCAATATAAACTTTTTTTGTAAAATCATAGTAAACACGTCTGAATATTGCCAGTTGTTTGTACCCCACTGATGAACAGTGTTAGAGACACCTGGGTAGAGATATTGGATGATCATATATTATTTGGAATACAAAGTATAAATTATTGCCAAACAATAATTTTAGGAACATGTTTGTTTATTGCTTTATGAAATAAGTATGTTTATAAATTCCTCAAACAACTATAGAACCTTTTCTGTTATACATTGATAATGCCTGCTGTCTTCCAATGTAAAAATCAAGTACTATTGAAATTGCACTTTAAATTTTGTTATGTATTTATATGTCTTCTCTTTTACTTGATTCATTTTGTAGTAAGAGCTGTGCTGACATATTTGCAATGAAAAGGAAAGATGTCCTGGTAGCTTTGTAGTATTGAGGAGAGAAACAAGATGAAGCCACCTCTCCGTTTGGAGCAGTTTTTATGGGTATGCTTCAAAGGTGATCCTGTTAATTTTATAGTTAGATCACCACTGGGTTTTGTCATAAGATATATGAGAGCATGCATAATATACTACACTCAGTCCTGTTTTGTTCAACTCTAATTTTAGTCAATATCAATCATGAGATTATTTGAAAGTGCTTAGAAAAAAGTATTGAAGTAAGGGAATTTAATATGAAATTTAACCATAATAGGACCATTGTGTTTCCTACTGAGTTCGTTTTCAGAAAATATTGAACCAGTTTTCCTCCCATTTATAGTGAAATTTATTTTTACATTTTTCTTCTTCCTGGCCAAATTAGTAGGTAGATATTGTTCATATTGAATTGAAATGTATATATTTTTGGGTTGTTTCTTTGAAATGTGTCAGAAATATACCTTTTATATATTTAACATAAGAGTCTACATTCTATGTACTATATACTTTCTTGATGCTATTAATAGATGAGGTGGGGGAAATAATGTTTATGAACTATGAACTCATGGTAAGATTCACCAGTCTAAGACAAAAGTATTGAGCTTAAGTCCTATTTCCCCTTCAGTAGCCATGTGATTTGTCCTAAATCACATTAACATTGTATGGATTAATTTATTTCCTTTGAAACGCCCATGACTAAAGTCTTTGTTTTGTGCATTAAATGAGTAAATGTAAAGAATATGTTTTGGTAGTGTTGGGGTCAGATTCAGGGCCTTGAACATATGAGGCCATAGCCCTACCACTGTAGGGCTGTGTGCTTCATCTCCAGCCCTTAAAACAATTGTTATCATAGGAGTAGTACATCTGAATGCTTTTAAACGTGATTATAATAGAACTAAGTGATACTGGGTAGTGAGGCTATGTATCTCTTTAATTTTTATATTCTTTTACGTGTCTTATTTTCTTAGTTTTAATTTTTAATTATTTTATTATTTACTTGTGCATGCATGTGCGTGTGCGTGTGCGTGTGCGTGTGCGTGTGCGTGTGCGTGTGTGTGTGTGTGTGTGTGTATACATGTGAGCACATGCTGCCTGGAATGCAGAAGGGTATTTGATCTTTTGGAGCTGAAGCATAGGTGTTAGTGAGCCATCTGGTGTGGGTTTTAGGATTCAAAGTCTTGTTCTCATCAAAGAACAGCAAGAACATTTAACCACTGAGCCATCTTCCAACTCCTTACTGCAAATACATTTAAAACAAGCATCTTTTTACTTGGAGAGAAAGAGAAAACATTGGCTTTTCAATCCCTTTGCTAATGTTCTCTGTCATATAAGGAGTCCAGATGGTTCTAATAAAGTTCATCTCGAAAGAGTTTGACATTGCATTTCCTATAAATTTTTTATATGAAAACATTAGTATCTAAAATATTAATGATTGATTCAAGTTTCAAGAAAATATGACTATAATTAATCCCTTACACACCTTTAGTTAAGTGTACTGTTCCCCCTATATTATCTTTATATATCTTCTGCATGAAATTTCCTTCATCCTGTGATTTTAGCCTGTTTAAAAACATTTAGTTGCCATTAAGTCAAATATCCAAGTTGATATTTATTTGACTGCAGTTCTCTGCTAGGTAGAAACAGTATTGAATTTTAAATGTTCTGATTTGTCACTTTCTAGCTATTCAATTCCCTGGGGTGTCAACTCTAAAAGAGACCAACAATGCTATACAAACACACACACAAGCACATACAAATGCAAAGATATTTGTTTACAGCCATTTTGGAGATCAGTATGGCTGATACTCAGGAAAATGGGAATCAGTCTACCACTGGACCCTTCAATCTACTCTTAGGGATATACCCCAAAAATCTACATCCATGCAACAAAGACATCTGTTCAACTATGTTCATAACAGCATTATTTGTAATAGCAAGAACCTGGAAGCAATCTAGATGTCCCTCAAGTGAAGAATGGACAAAAAGGATGTGGTACATTTACACAATGGAATACTACTCAGTGGAAAAAGAAAAACAATGGAATCTTGAAATTTGCAGGCAAATGGATGGCACTTGAAGAAACCATCCTGAATGAGGTAACCCAGTCACAAAAAAGAGGAACATGGTATGTACTCATTCATATATGGATTTTAGGCATAGAGCAAAGGATTACCAGCCTACAGTTCACACAGCCAGAGAATCAAGGATACAAGGACACTAAGAGAGTTATACAAGGTCCCTCTTGAGTATATTAGGAGCAAGGGTGGGGGCAGTGAGTGGAGAGGTAGTTAGGAGAAAGAGAAGAGGAGAAGAGGAGGGAGAGGAGAACATGAGGGACCTGGAAGATTGAGTCAGGGAAAGAATAGAAGAGAGCAAAAAAAAAAAAAAAAAAAAAAAAAAAAAAAAAAACAGATACCATAAGAGGGAGCCATTATAGGTTTGAAGAGAGAACTGACGCTAGAGAAATGTCCAGAGAAGTATAAGGATGACCCCAACTAACAATCTGAGCAACAGTAGAAAGGCTACCTTAAATGCCCTTCCCTGATAATGAGATTGGTAACTAACCTACATGCCATTATAGAGCCCTCATCTAGTATCTGATGGAGACAGAAGCAAACACTCACAGCTAAACCCTGAGCTGAACTCTTGGAATTCAGTTGCAGAGAAAGAGGAATGATGAGCAAAGGGGTCAAGAACAGGCTGCACAGACAGCTGACCCGAACAGAAGAGAGCTCATGGACCCCAGACTGATAGCTGGGAAACCAGCATTGGACTAACCAAGACCCTTTGGACATGGGTCTCAGTTGGAAGGCCTGTGCAATCTATGGGACCTCTGACAGTGGAACGAGGATGTGTCCCTGGTCCATGAAAGGACTTTGGGAACACAGTCCCCATAAAGGTATACTCCCTTAACCTAGAGACAGGAGGGAGGGCCTAGGCCTTACTCCAAATAACTTCGAACATTTTGATGATCTGTCCTGGAAATCCTCACCCTCCCTATAGAATGTGTGGGTAATGGGATGGGGCGGGGAGTCAGAAGGCATGGGAGAGGGGACTGGGATCAATATGTAAAGTAAGAAAATAATAATAAATAACTCTAACATGTTACCTAGACACAAAGGACTCTCAGAGATAATTTCCATTGTCCAGGAATATATTGAAGTACATCATAGAAGCCTTGGTTTCTGGCTTCTTGTTCAGGCTTACATGTGTGGATTTTTTTTCAGCAATAAAGAGATAGATAAAACTACAGTTTAAACTTTTATAGATTTATTATCTACAATAGAGTTAATACTAGAGTATTTTTCTCATTAATACTGTCATTGACAACATTCCTATTTTTTGTACTATGTCTCAGATTGAGTCTGAGTTTTCGGGAAGTGTCTACTGTTCACAATCTTTTTAAATATATTTCTTTAAATGGTTTTCTACAAACAACCTTTAACAGAAAGTGTTATTGCATACTTCAGAAGATGGCTGTGTCCCTTTATTCTATAGCTTCTGTAGTTTATGAGATTTAGCACCACAGGAATTCAAGGTTCTTTTAAAACCTCAATAATCAAACCCTATGAAATATATATGTTCAAATGAGACTACAAAATGTAAGTCTATGAAAGCTAAGTGTGAGGCAGATAAAGAATGAGAACATTAGATTCAAACACAGAGAATAAGCACATGAAGTCTGATGATCAGTTATTACATAGGAGGATATTTAGAGAAACGACTCCATGAAGAGCTTAGTGCTGTTGCAGATGACTTGGATTAAGTTCCCAGCACCCAAAGCACCTCACTACCACCTGTAATGTCAGTTCTAGAGCATCTCATAATTCTCTTCTGGTCTCCATGCAACACTCTAGAGGAAACAGATCTAGGAAGAAAAAGTCTAACTCCTTCATGGCCTAATGCTATTAATTGCAGGAGAGGAGACATTATAGAACAAGTGGTGCTTGGCTTCAAAGCATGTGCTTTGCATCTGGTGCTGGGGATCAAATCGTGAGGCAGCTGCTTGACTCTGCTGTTAGTCAAGTTCTCATTTCTACAAATGGTAGACAGTTGGCAGAGATTTATATGAGGAGTCAATGGGATTGTATACAAAAGGACATTAAGAGATCCTTTTTAAATTTCTTTTATGTTTTGAGATTATAATATAAGTACAATGGCCTCCTTTTACATTGACTGATATTTTGTGCATCTATGTATGTATATTCCTAAATACATATATATAACCTGCTCAGTCTGTACAGTGTTTCTTTGTATGTATGTTTTCTGGGCTGCCATCTGTTATGGAGCAACCAATTAGTGAGTTTTTCCAAGGAAAGGACAATTTCTCCTGTTCTCAGTATTCTTTGGTCACCAGTAGTCTTTTGTGTAGGGTTGAGGCTTTGTGGTCTTTCCTTGGATCCCCTTTTACATACATACATACATACATACATACATACATACATGTATATATATATGAAAAAAGCCTGTTTTATATATCAGTGCCAATTCTCGCACCCTCCTGTCTTCCCCTGTTCTCTTCACCAACCCCCATCCAATCCCCTTTATGCTCCCCAGGGAGGGTGAGGCCTTCCATGGGGAGTCTTCAAAGTCTGTCATATTATTTGGAGCATGGTCCAGGCCCTCCCCCATGTGTCCAGACTGAGTGAGTATCACTCTATGTGTAATGGGCTCCCAAAGTCCATTCGTATACTAGGGATAAGTACTGATCCACTACCAGAGGCCCTATATATAGACTGCCCAGTCCTCACAACTAATACCACATTCAGGGAATCTGGGTCAGTACTATGCTGGTTTCCCAGCTATCAGACTGGAGTCCATGAGCTCCCCCTTATTTGGGCCAGCAGTTTCTATGGGTTTCTCCAGCCTGGTGTTTGACCCCATTGCTTATCACTCCTCCCTGTCTACAACTGAATTTCAGGAGTTCGGCTCAGTGTTTAGCTGTGGGTTTCTGCCTTTGCTTCCATCAGGTACTAGGTGAAAGCTCTAGGATTGCCCATAAGGTAGTCATTCATCTCATCAGGGAAGGGCATTTAAGGTAGCCTCTTCACTATTGCTTAGATTTTTAGTTGGGGTCATCCTTGTAGATCTCTGGGCATTTTCCTAGTGCCAGACTTCTCTTAAAACCTGTAATAGCTCCCTCTATTATGGCATCTTTTTTCTTGCTCTCCTCTATTCTGTCCCTGACTCAATCTTCCTGCTCTATCACCTCCTCTTTTCTCTAACTCCCTCTCCCCTACCCCCATGTTTTCAATTTTCATGGGGGATCTTGTTCCTTTCCCCTTCTCCAGGGGACTATTATGTGTCTCTTCATATCCTTGTTCAACACCTTTCCTCAGGCATGTTGGTAAGACTTCATGAGTGTATCTTCTGAAACAGCTAGGAGACAGTCTTTGAACATTGTAACCAGAACAATGTCTGTCACTATTGTGTTAATCTGCCTAACTAAAGAAGTCATAAAATTTAGAGTCTTTGTTTTTTCCTATCTCTTAATAATTAATTCTAAGAATAAGGATACCAAGCATTTCATAGTTGATTTGGGTGAAAAATTTTTTTATCATGTGGTGTCTTTCTTCAATTTAAAACTTTTGTAGTCAAAATTACATATTTTTATAAGTCATATATGAAAACAAAAAGGAAGTATTTGCAAATACTCAGTCATAATTTCATATTCGTGTGTCTGTACCTATTTGTCTACCTGTCTACATTCATACATAATTGTAAATACCAGGTATATAATTTATATATTGCTTGGTATCTCATAAATGTTTTTATTTCTCTCCAGATACTAAGACATCACCTGCAAGGGCAGAAACATATTGGGCCCTGTTGACACAAAATCTTGATATTGACTTTTATTTTGTTTTCCTTGGTCAACATCTTAGTTGAATCCATCACCCAGTTTTAATGATTTAGGTTCATCACTTTTTTTAGTACTTGGTTTGTAGCAGGAAAAATGCTCTACCAATTAGAAATGCTATTTTTCTTTTAATTTGTGGCATACTTTTCATTTTTATAATTAGTACTAGGTTAAAACTATTCTTCTTTTGTAGTAGCTCCTCTACTAAAATAATGTGAAAGCCTAATGTAAACCTGACCACTAATGACCACTTGTGGGAGGACAGGAGCAGAGTTGCACAATAGCACCAAATTTTCCCTGGTGACTGAAAAGTTTGACTCTTTCTCAGACATCTTTGTAAATGCTATGGTTTCTTATCAACAATTTTTAAGACCACTAACTTACACACTTAAATATTCATTCACAAAAATGTTCTAGGTTTGCTTGTGATACATACTCAGAGAGGTATGTAGTCTTATTTTTTTTTTTTTTTTTTTTTTAACCATGGCTCATTTCTCTGGTAGAATTGATTCCTACCTGTGGAGTGGTGGGGGAGGGAGGGGATGGGAGGGTGGTTGGGGGTATGGGAGGGTGGAAGAGAGGGAGGGAAGGAGAGGAGACAGGGAAAGGGAACTGGGATTGATATGTAAAATAAGAAAGAAAGAAAAATAATGAAAGTGACATCTTAAAAAAAAAAGTATTGATTCCCTGACCTAATTATTGACTAGAATTTTTGATTGAAACACTGTATAAGATCATGTCCTGTTCATCATGGAGTGGCAATTATGAGGCTCTGTGAAAGAGATTTTCCTCATTCCTTAATATTAGGTGACCCTATTGTGCCTATCAGTGTTAATATATTTTGGACTCCAGGTGCACGGTTAAAATCGGATTTGACTCACCTGTAACAAGTGTGCAGAGTACTTCTTTGTGTTACCAGGATTTTCTTTGCTCTTTTTTTTTTTTAAACATATGAAGCTGTTTAATTAGGTTGATAGCAATTTAGAAATTTAGCAATTTAGAAAACAAGTTTGTGATGATACATCCCCTTTGTCAGAGAGAACTTAAGCCCTGAAGCTGAGGAACCGTTTTGATCTTTGGCAAAAGCTGGGAGTGCACGGTTTTCTGATTGGCCTTATGCTGCTCTGTAATCTCATATTTCTCCTTTTTGTGTTGAAGGCACCTCCTGGTGCCTGGACTTGTGCAGCTGCTTCTTCTTGTAATAAGCATCAGTCAGGTGTTTGGGGATTTTAACCTTGCTGATACCAACTTTTGTAGATGTGGTAATGACAAATTTCTGCTGTGTTCTTCACAGAGGAACTGTTGAGGGCGAAAGGTCCTGTCACAAGTAGCAAGCCTCTGCCCACCTGCTTCAAGAAAACCACCCTGTTCCCCCTGTGGCGCCCGGCGAGGATCAGGACAGTCCTTAGAATGATGCTAGTAGGCAACTTTCCCACAATCTGACTGAAGGGCTTTTTGCCATGGCTCAGCAGCTTCTGAGGAACATCTTCAGTAGGGTAAAACTTGGGCATTTTTCGAAGCTTCACCACAAGGGTACCACCATTCTTGTTACCACCAATTGGTTTAGTGACAGTAGCAAGGACCTTCTCCTTCTTTTCAACCTTGGTTTTTGCAGCTGAGTATTTTCTTTTGTACAGGGCCTTTCTGGAATACGTTCACTGTTCTATTTTTACTCCACCTCAATTCCATTACTTATTTCCTTCCTACCTCGTGGCATCTGAAATTATCTGCTTGAGGTGATGTATCAGGGTGAGTTACTATAGTGAATACTTACATAAAACACATGGATATTCCTGCATTTTTGGTACCTACTTTAGGCTTTCATTGGATGAGAGAATGTCCATTCAGTCTTGATGGCTAAGAATGGAATCTGACATATCAGAAGTGAGCAAATCTTATTTTATATGACTATTGTGAGAACCATGGACATCCTATTTGGCACAGCAGAATGTCTTACTCCATCTAATCACAACTTAGGACTCAATTCCTCCTCCACCTCCCATGTTCTCATTAGCCATGGTAATAACCACTATATCCAGACTAAAATTTTAAATTACATATATGACAAGGGCTATGCAGGTCTTGTCTCTCTTTTACTGATTTATTTCATGTAGTACAATGATCTACATTTTCATCCATATTGTTGGGATTTTTTTATGATTAAACATTATTCTACTGGGTATTTTAATACATTTTCTATTTTATTATCAGTTGATGGATAAAATGGTTTGACTACTTCTTGCATTTTGTGTATAGTGTTCCAGTAAACTGAGGTATATAGATGTCTCTTTTTGACATGCAAATTTCATTTTCTTTGGATAAATACCAAGCACTGAGATAGCTGTATCATAAGGTTATTTTTAACTTTTGGACAGCCCTTCATAGTATGATCCCCAGTGTGTGCACTCATTTCTATTCTCACCAACAGTGTGTAAGTATTCCCATTCCCTCACATCCTTGCCAGAATTCATTGTCTTTGATTGTTTCAGTTATAGCCAATCATAGTTTAGTAATGTCATATCTAATTATGGTTTTCTTTGCACTTCTCACATGATTAGTGCTATTAAGCTTCTTATTGATTATTTGCATAACTCCTCTTGAGATGTGTTCATTTATATTTATTACTCATTTTAAAATTGGGTTGCCTTTTTGCTATTGAGTTTCTTCTAGAGGGCTCCATATATTCTGATATTAATATAAATAATATATTGACATATATTATATATACATTCAATTTGTATATTTATCTGACTTTTTGTCAGATAAGTAGGTTTCATTTTTTTCTTATATTCTATATGATGTCTATTACTCTGTTGATTATTTCTCATGCTTTGTACAATATTTTTTAGTTTTTTTTCTGTATGTGGATACTCAATTCCCAACACAATTCCTTGAAAAAGTATTCTTTTCTTTGTCGTATGTTCTTATCATCTTTTAAAAATTTCATCCATGTTGGTGTGCAAAACTGCTTCCAGGCTTTCTGTTCTGTTTCATTGGCCTGAGTCTATTTTAAGGCTGGTGCTGGTCACTTTGCTATCAGTTACTTTATTGTCTTATTCAGAATATCATTCACCACCTAAATAATAAACAGGAAGGGTAAGTAAATCACTGGACTTGGAAAATAAAAGAAAAGGGAACACACACACACACACACACACACACATCATGTATAATGGCATGTTTTTTTTTTTTTTTGGCTTCTTTTTAGTTGTGCTGTGATGAGCAAGTACAGTACCACTGAATGACATTTTTCAACTAATAATAATACCTCTTGATGTACACTGACTTATTGGTGGTATTAATTATTAGTAGAAAGTTTTCTAACTAATTATATCACTGTTATCTTTTACTTCTGTTTAGTGAAAGCGATTAAAGCTTGTATTTTTCCCCAAATGCCCAGTAATAGTTAACTCATTTTTATTTTCCTATTGGGTTGTGGATATCTGAGGTTGCCTTTATTGGTCAGAGGGTAGTCTCCAGGGACACTTATGTTAGTCAATTGTATTTTCTATTAAGAATGTCCATGTACTAAGAACTGGAGATTCTACTAAGAATCTCAAATCTTCAATGTCTTGTGTGTGTGTGTGTGTGTGTGTGTGTGTGTGTGTGTGTGTGTCTGTGTGTGTGTGTCTGTGTGTGTGTTTGTGTTTGTGTGTGTGTTTGTGTAAAATAGCCAACAGAGGCACTAAAATGTATATAACATACACAAGCATATTAATGTTCAAGACCCAAAACAAGTTCTCCAATACAAGAGCTCCATGGGGCTTTGTATGCTTTACATAATGAATGAAATTAGAATGCTGTTTATTTTCAACCAATAATTAGTTTTTAATTGTAAAAGGAAGGTATTACTGCCAGGGCTTCTATTTATTGAGTTGACTCCATCATTTGGCTTGGGGATAAGTGTGTTTACTGTGGAGAGCATATTGTTTACTGTGAGGATTACTTTCTCATACAGTATTAAGTGATAAATTAATTCAGGTAGAGCTCACTGATAACATGTGCAGCTACATTACCTGTCCACAAACTCAAAATGTGTGTCAATCCGGTTTGATATATATATATATATATATATATATATATATATATATATCATATATATATACATATACATACATACATAATACATACATACATACATGTATATCCCATAATGCATGTGAAACCCATCCTATGACTTTTTTTCTTTGTAGGAAAAAGAAAAGAAAGAAAAATTGACTTGTTATATATCCCAGCTTTAAAAAACAACAAATGTCTGTGATTCACAACGCTTGATGATAGTTGAGTCTCCATGTTGGACACCATATGTGCTTTCTTGTTAGGACTTCCAGGCCACTAATAATGACATGGAGACTTCTTATTAATTGTGAAATGCCTTTATTATTTATTACAGATATAAAAATTAGTATTCTAGGTATCAACTCCAAAATATTTGTTTCTCTGTATTTGGCTGCACGTAGAATATGTACTGGGTGCTTTGTATTCTCAAATAGACCCCAGAAAAAGGAATTCCTTTTCACTAGGGCATCAGCAGTAAGAGCTGTAGTCTCTGGATCTCACACTATATAGCCTTAGTTTTTCCTTTTGATACAGCACTAAGAAGTCCCCTTTAATCAGTTAGCAGCATGTTTTACAAGTTACCTGTCCCCTGAGACTGAAGTTTGCCAGAACATTTTGTAAGTCACGTCCAGTGGGGTAGATGTGAGGCATCTGCTTTTCTCAATACCATATTGGCCTTCCTGGCTCTGAGAGATATGCATGCCCTATTGTCAGAGAGTTGTTAAATGTGTCTGTGGATATAAAAACTATCAGCCTTGTGGGATCTAGGAGGACTTTAGACCAAGGAAATTTTGGGAGAACTTATTAGAAGGGACTCTTTGAGTGTTTTTAAGGAGAAATTTTGAAAGCGAACTTAAAGACAGAGAGCTTATAGAAGGAAATTATCTGAAAGAATTTTTAAGGAGGAATCTTAAAGAGAGCTTTTGAGAGAGAACATTTTGGAAAGAACATTTCTTGGAAAATAAAGAGCTGTCCCCATCCATCTGCTGTAAGTTTTCTCTCTGAACCCCAAATAGTGAAAGCTTGGCCTTTAGCTTACGCTTCTCCCCAACTAGCTGTTGTAACTTAATGTAATCCATTTATATTAATCTATGATCTGCCTTGGTGCATTTCCTCATCGCTATACTGTTTATTCTGCTGGCAATGCCACCCTTTCCCCGAGAATTCTCTCTGTATGTCCTGAAATTCCACCTACACCTCCTGCCTAGCGATTGGCTGTTTTGCTTTTTATTATAGCAATCATAACAATGCATCTTTACACAGTGCACAAATATCCCACAACAAACAGCCACACCATTATGTAGATTTGTCACACTTTCTTGGTTCCTTCTGTCTTCCCACTTCTCCTGGAAGTATCCAACAGAACTTCTGGGTTATAGAGAGGGTATGCATTTAACTTAGTAAGATATTTTCAAAAAGTTTTGTAAACTGAGCTTTCATTCAGTACTCCCAACAACAAGTTATGACAATGTCAGGTGTTTTCATAATTTCATACCATTACCAGTTTTAAATTTGAGGCATTTTGAAGGATGTCAAACTACCTTTCCTGTGACTAATGGTAGTGAGCATTTTACATAGGCTTATTTGTTATTTTTATTATTTGAAAAAAGTCATTAGATTTATTTAATGCGTGTGTGTGTGTATGTGTATGTAATGCATGGCAATAGCACATCGTGTTTGTGCATACATAGCCCTATAGGACAGTGTGTGCATGTGTGTGTGTGTGTGTGTGTGAGTGTGTGTGTGTGCAAGTGTGTGTGCAAGTGGTGCAAGTGTGTGTGTGTGATTGTGTGTGTGTGTGTGTGTGTGTGTGTGTGTGTGTGTGTGTGTATGGGCATGTGGCATAGCATGTTGTGGTGATCAGAAGGTGAGTGGCTAGAGCTAGTTCTGTCTTCTACCATATTGTCACTAGAGATGAACTTCTGGTCCTTAGACTTGATATCAGTTGTTTTTATCCACTGGTCCATCTCCTTGGCTCTTGTTTTCTTTTTGGAAAAAATATTCAGTTTTTAAAGCAATCTTAAAATTTTGGTTATTTTCCTTCTATTATTGTTTCAGAGAGCCCACCATAGAATTTTTACAGGAGTTTGCATAAATCTGTCACAAAATATGTCTTTTAGAAATTTGTTTTTCAATATTGTAATTTGACTTTATTGATAAATGACCAGAAAATTTCAAATTCATAATATTCAATAAATCCTTTTGTCCTTCATTCCTCTTTCTTCTCCCTCCTTCCCTGGCCCTCATATTTCTTTCTCCCTTCTTCAATTTTTTTCCTTTTGACTTTTGTACCCAGAATATTTTCCAATTCATAACAAAAAGTCACTTCATATAATTCTCTGTAGTAGATATATATGTGTCTTCAATGGGATCACGTGAATCACCTCACTTCTATAACCCTATACAATGTGTGCCTTGAGCTGTGCCTCACCGGCTCCTTCCAAACCCTTAGCTGGTGTCATTTGTGGAAATAAATTTCTTTCCCCACAATTGTGCCCTGGTATGAAAGGCAATCCAATAACTGTTGGAACCTATATCTGGACCTTCTGGTTCGTTCCACTCATGTCTACATCTATTGTGGCACTGACCCACACTGCCTAGGTTAATGTAGCTCTGCTGCAGCCAAACATTTGAAGACTTTGGAATTCATTCATCATGTTCCAGATGCTCATACAATTCCATGGTACATTTACACATATATTTTACATTCAGCATATCAAGTTTTATAAAAATGCTAGCTGGAATATTGATTGGATTACATTAAATCACCAAATTAAATGATGTGAATATTACCATATTAAAAATTTTAAAGTAATGAGTACTGCATATTTTTCCAGTTCTCCAGGTACCAGAAAAAATTTTGCAGAATCATTTCCAGTGAAAGAAACATGAACCTTTGATGTGAACTTTATACCTAAGGATTCTGGTTTTGGGAAATTATGGACATGATACATTTTATTTTCCAACTAATTGCTGCCAGGAATAACAATGCAATGAATATTTATATATCAACCTTGTGTCCTGTGCAATTTCTAAGTTCAGTTGTAAATTCAGAGTTTTAAAATGAATTCCTTGGGATTTTTTACCTCAGTGAACAATAGTTTGGAGACAACCACAACATACATCTTACAATTAAATATATTAGCCTTTGCAAACTGACTTAATCTGCAAATCATTTCTATTAGAGGACATGGAACAAAATATTGTTTGAACATAAGAAACCCAATTTCAAAGTTTTATACACAAAACATGTTTTGATTATATAATCATATTGTTTCTAAACAAAATCTGTAAATGAATGTTTCCTATCTTGGGGCTGCTTGGTCCCAATTACCCACCAGCCACTTCCCAAATTACCACACAGAGGCCAGGCTAATTACTAACTAGTTCTTACAATTTAAGTTAACCCATATTTCTTACTTCCCTCTGCCATGTGGGGTACCTTTATTAACATGGCATGTTCATCTCCTGCTCCCTCTGTGTACACTTGCAGCTCCTCTCACTCTGCCCTTCCTCCTTCCAGAATTCTCTCTGTGTCGGGTTGTGTTGCACAATCTCTTCCTACCCAGCTATTGGCCAATCAGATTTTGTTAACAATTAAAGTAATGCAAATTTAGAGTGTACAAAGATTGCTCCACAGCAAGAGTCATCTTGTTCATTTCTTACCAGAAATCCTTTTGATTTTAATTCTTGCCTTACTACGCCTCCTCCTGACATCAGCATCCCAATGCTGAATAAACCTGACTGAATACATCCTTGTCTCTTTTCTGATTTTTTTTAAAGACAGAAGTTTATGATGTTAAGTAAAATATTACTCTTGGAGTTCTCATAAATACTCTGTTTTCCAGGTTGATTATACTTCCATTCCAACTTTACATACACATGAATACCCATGAATTCATGTGTGCCTGTGTGTGTGTGTGTGTGTGTGTGTGTGTGTGCACATGCTCATGCTTGCAGGCATTAGGCATCAAACCCAGAGCCTTATTTGTGCTCTTGGTAAGTGCTGTACCACTAAATGTATCATCAAATCAGACGTGTCTGGATTTTATTAAGAGATTTTTCAGTTCAAGGACAAGTTACAGGGGAAAAGGATTTCTAAAAAAAAAAAAAAGTTAAATAAATATATAAAAAAGAGAGAGAGAGATTTTTCTAGAGCCAGGCATATGCCTGTAATTCCAGCCCTCAGGAGGCAGAGGCAGTTGATCATTGTGAGTTTGAGGCCAGCCTGGTCTACAGGGGGAGTTCGGGGACACCCAGAGTTACACAAAGAAACCTTGTCTTGAAAAACAAAAACAGAAAAAATATCTCTATCTGCTGTCATTTTTATTTTATTATTTCAAGGTAGTAAAATTATGTTGATGGATTTTCAAATGTTAAAACACATATATACACACTGGAATACGACCACTTACTCATGCTATATTTTTAAGAAACATGTTAGCACGTTAGGATAGGTTTACATTTTAAGATAATTGCATTTGTATTCTAGTGAAATATTATTTGTCTGCAGTAGTTCAGTTTTTTTCCAAGAATATACAAACTTCACAACCTAGTATCTCATCCTTTAATACTTGTAATTTTATAGAAGATGTTTCTTCTCTAGTATTGCAAATGAAAAATAAACTTATGCTTTGGTCTGCAGTAACCTTCTAATTAGTATGGTTTACTGATTGTTCTGTTACCTTTGATGGAAATTACTATTGGTATATAATTCAACCACTAACTTATAATATATTTCAATGCAAGACATGTATATTGACTGCATTCAACTTTTGATTATTTTATGGTTTTTAAACTTTTTACATGCTTCGGGTTTTCACTTTGACTATGGAAGCTTCTTCATGGTAATAGTGACCTATGTTTGATGATCGCTGTCTTTTGTAGTATATCATTGTCTTGGTCCACATCACTATTGCTGGGATGAACATCACCACCAAAGCAGTTTGGGGCAGGAAGGGTTTGTTTGACTTTACACTTCCATATCACTGTTCATCACTAAAGGAAGTCAAGACAGGAACTCAAGCAGAGCAGGAACCTGGAGGCAGGAGCTGATGTGGGGGCCATGGAGGAGTGCTGCTTACTGGCTTGCTTCCCATGGCTTCCTCAGCATGCTTTCTTATAAAACCTAGGATCATTAGCCAAGAGATAGTACCACATACAATGGGCTGGGCCCTTCCCATCAATCACCTATAAGGAAAATGCCCTACAAGTTTGCCTACAACCAGATCTTAGGCAGGTATTTTCTCATTTTTCTTCTCTTTGATTATGATATTTTATAACAAGTTAAGATAAAACTAGCCAGCACAAGTACCATAGCATTTTAGACACTTAGTACATTTTTTACAAGTCTGAATTATTTGTCAAAACCCTAAGAAAAAAAATACCTGTAATTTGTCTTTAATTACATCTGTCAGGAATCTAAGTTGGGGGTATAGCTCAGTGGTAGAGCATTTGACTGCAGGAATCAAGTAAGTCACTTTACTATCTGTATTTTTAAAATTTCCAGTTATGAAACCTTTATTATTCATGACAATATACTTACCATATTTTTTCATTTCATAATAAAATTTAAGGTATCAGCAGTTTTTGTAAGCACACACTTAAACTTCTGAAAGCTTACACTCCTTGAACTTAATTTTATCAATATAGGTTTTATTTGTTTCCTTCTTAAAAGAAAGAAACAATTCTGTAACTCAGCCTTTTTAACAGCTGTCAGGTACCATGTAGAATATTATGTTTGAAATTAACATCTTGAAAGGGTGATATATGATGCACATATTCAAACCGAACATAAAAGAAATAAAAGTCACAGGACGAAAACATACAGTTTTAAAAGTTATTACCTAAAATGTATTCAAAAGAGGTAAGTTAAAGGAAAAATATTTTATTGTTTTGCTTGGAATAATTCAGAAATAACTATGTGTTATAATTCTGTCCCATCAGATTCTAGGACATATTGCCATAACTATCGAATTCAATTCAATTAAGGGATGCCTTTAATACAGTATGTGTATTCTTAGGTCCTTATGTATATGAAGAAAATGCAAATATTTCTCCTCATCACAGACGTTTTACAACTATTTTGGGAGATGATCTTTCATCAGAAATGCTGGGTGGTTATCAAAGAAACCTAATAACACAGGCCTGGGCACTTTTTACTGAGTCAACAAACCAGAAAAACAGCTCTGTCTGAATGTTATCATGTGAACCTCTAATTACATCATTATCTAAGCTAGATGTTATTCAACTTTCCATGAAATTATCCTCACTTTTGTGATATCATGATGCAGAAAATGCAATGAAATAACATCCCATAATGCAATATCTGTAGGCATGCTTTAGATTTAGGAGTTTAACTTATTGATGTGACAATACTTATATAAGGTTAGATAGGCAACCAATGGAAATGCATATGGACCAAGGATACATTTTAGAGAAATAGTAGATGGTCTATAGAGACTTTCCCAACTGTGGTGTATAAGAATTACCCTCATAGGGGAAGTGAAAATGGAAAGAACCAAGCAGGAAGCTTGCTCAGAGGAAGTGAGCTGGTAATATCAGACTTATTTTAATATGGATATGAGCTGGAGATTAATTACTGTAAATGCAGACTTGAGAGTTCTGTTTGCATAGTTTATAAAATTTACTATGTGGCCAAAGCCAAAAGAAAAATTATTAATGTGGTATTATGTCAATAATTGCTACCTACCCAAATAGAACATATGGAGCTGGGCTCTCAGGTTGAGGTCACCAAAAGTTGCTCTTTTGTACTTATTTTTATCTTTATATTTTTTCCTGAGTGCTTGGTAGCTGTTACCTTTGTTCAGGTTTGATGAGCTATAAAAAAATTTTGATTGGGAGGAAAGCTTTCTATTAATCTTTCTGCAATAGATATGTGGTAGGCAAGCATAACTGTGCATGTGTGTGTGTGTGTTGTATTAAATCAGATTCTGAAATGTTCACAATTTCCAAAAATAAAAGCATTTATCTCAAGATTTGCTATAGATGTGTAGTAAAAGGGGGGATGGCTAGGATAAATTCTACCGGCCCCAAAGATACCCACTATATCACGTCTGTATCCCCTAATATATTTTCAAGTTGATAACTGAATTTCTCAAGGATGGTATTTATAGGCATGCATATTGTATGGGGCTCTGGAACAGTACTTTATTTTTCTCTCTTTTTTTTATGAGCATGCCAATGATGAGATTTAAAAGAATTTAACTGGTCAACCTATAGCTTCATTTTCTTTATGGTACAGGATTTCCCATCAAGTCAAAGAAAAAAGGAAAAAGAAAAAGTCAAAGAGAGGTGTGTCAAGGAGAGGAAGGAATGAGAGAAGAAGAAATGGAGGGAAGAAAAATATTTAGAAATAGGTGTTATTTTGTGGCTTTTTGAGAGCATGAGGTCTACTTCATTAGAGTTTGGGAAAAAACAAAAACAAAACTCAAACAAACATACAGCAGTTAAACTACATCCTGGCAGCTGCCAGGAAGCAGAGTATGAAGATACAGAACAAAGTCATGCCTGCAGAGTTAGCTTTAACAATAAAATTCTATAAATATGTAGAAGGTGGGTCTTCAGAGGAAACAGTGAGAAAGCCCAGAATATTAGAGCAAATATGCCTAGCATTCTTGTCTATCTAGAAGATAGATAAGGGGAGGGGGCAAAATTATGCTGTTGGAAATAGAACTCAGTAAAGTGGACAAGCTTAACAGCTAAGAGCTGCAAGCAACTGCCCCTTGGGAGGGGCTCCTGAGGACACAGAAATATGAATTCATTAAAGGATAATCATCCCTCTCATCACCTTAGCATTTCTTCAGGTGCATTATCTTTCCAGAGAGGCAGTCTTCTGGCCAGGTGAATGTCAGGCTCAGCTGGATTCACTCTCTTGGGGGAGAAGACAATGCTTTAATCTTTAAGGCAAATCAAATCAGAGTGTCTTCATGCAGGGCCAGAACTGGAACTAAGATTTTGAAACTATTACCAATGATTTTGAAAAGTTACAAAATTTTAGCCCATACTTGATAACATAAATTATATAACCCCTCTTTCAGTTTCACACGGGCCTAGGGCACAAGCAGATCACTTCTGTTTTGAAATACTTATTTTGTTTTCTGAGATTATGATATAATTATACAATTTACTTCTTCCTTTTCCTCCATCTAATCCCTCTTCTATACATCTTTCTTGCTGTCATCAAATTCACAGCCCATTTTTATTTTAGTTATTTTTACATATATATCTACACACACACACACACACACACACACACACACACACCTTTCTAAATATAAAATTGAAACCTACATCATCTGTATAATGGTATTTTCTCACATATACATTTAGGGATGACCATTGCTATTGGATAAACAATTAATGATTTCTTTTCAGAGGAAGCATATTCCTCCTCTTCATCCATTAGGAGCTTGTTCTTTGCTTAGGGTTGAGGCCCAGTTAGCTATTCCCCTTCAATGTTAGTGTGTCTATTGATGCCATACTTGACCATGTCTTGTTTAGGCAGTCATGTTGGCGAGGCTTTATGGGTGTATCTTCTCAGACATTTTTAGGGGACACAACCTCACAGGAAACTCCCTATTTCTTTGGCTCTTACAATCTTCCCACCCCCTCATCTACAATGATCTCTGTGCCTTATATGCAGAAGTATGTTGGATACATCCCAGTCAGAATTCCAGACATTGGCTTTTTTGCTTCTTTCTGTTGTTTCCTTTCACTTTTGATGTAGCCTGTACAGTTATGGCAAACTGTTTTCCCAATATCACCTGTCCTCTGCAGCTTCTTTTCATACTGACTGAATGGAGGTCATGGAAAAGGAAGAAAATAAAACACTTATCCTAGTTGTCCTAGTATTTATTGGAATAGATGAACAATTACATTCAAGCTTTTGCAAACATGATTTAAAGTAGATGGTATTTAACAAGCCTTCATAAATAGCAAAATAGCAATTTTTAATAAAATAATTCATTTAACAGTTAAAAAATGGGTTGAGAAATAATGACAATACAACTCACTGCCAGTTCTAAAACAGTGTCAAAGCTGACAGCTTAATATGTAAGAAAAATGAATTTAGGTTTTATAGGTCAGGAAAAAGAGAAAAACAGAGTAAAGAAAAAAATCATGTACAACTTATAAATACCCCACTGCAAATGTTCCATCAAATCGAAGCCAATTGTTCTTGATTCATTGCGGTTTCTCTGTATAATTTCTGTTAAGGGAGGAAAATTCCTTCCTGACCAAATATATAAATGTATATTAGATACAACTAATTGAGGGACATATGGGACAGGTAAAAATTGTTAAATATTACAATTTGCGATGAGGATTTTGATGTAATTATTTAATGCTGCTATTTATTACTCCATTTTAGATTCAACAGATGTCAAACAAATGTAGCATGACTCAGAGAATCTGTGCAACATTAAACAGCAAACAGACACTAGACAGGGATTAAGGTATGTGGACTCAGATCCCAGGCTGTTCATAAGCTGCCTATGACCTCTGCAGATCTCAAGTCCTTGATGTCCAAGTGAGATTAATTATCTTGAGATGGAAAAAGAGAAGTGAAAGGAATATACACTGTGGTTCTTTAATGCAGTTGGCAAAATTCTACTGAAGCAGAAATAAGTCACAATGCTTAAAAGTAATTCAATATCCACACCTGGTTTATGACATAATTGCAAACTATATTCCACCATTAATATTAATGGTGCCTATTAGGATTATAATCCAATTTAAAAGTCTATAAAGCTATAAGAACCTGCCTCAAGATTTGCTAAAAGGATTTCATTTCCAATTAAGTAGTTTGCAAGCACAATCCTCCACCTCCAAATCTCTGTAGTTGTCCTGAAATTGTAATAAAGCTGATGAGAATTTAGCCTAGAAACTGATAATTGCGTTAAGTGCAAAAAAAAAAAAAAACTGACTGGATCAAGTTTATGTAATCAAGTATCAAGTTCTCTACTCAAAACAAATGGTATCTGTATTGAGATATTGAGATGTAAATGAAGATGTAGGAGACAAAAATTTAATCCATGAGAGTAGATGAAAATGAAATACACTGGCATTTATTGGGGTGGAGTTACAGTTGCCTAAAATGACCAAGCAAATTGCATGACTTGGGCATACAGGTGAAAACAGAAAAAGTCACTAAAGGACCGACAGGTTAAGACCATGCCCAAGGCAGGTTTTGCAAGTAGCACCACTGCAGTATTATTGAAAGCACCTTTGTTGACTTTGCTTAATGACAAGCAGGGAGGACAATGGTCCCAGACCAAAGAACTAAATGCTTGTGTAACTGTGCAGCAAGTTGCAGACTCCAGGAGTGGAGAATGACTTCCGGAACCTGCTATCAAATGTAGAAGTCTATACACTAGTGTAGCAGAACATCTGAGCAGATTTGATAAAACCATGATGTCTAGGTCCTGAGACAATTCATTCCTGGCAGAGTTCAATGTTCCAGCTATAATCTAGTGGGGATACAGAGGTGTCCTTACCTTTCTCTTACAGAAGTGGTTTTTAGAAAGATTAGAATTAGAAATCCTAGGGAGGGAGGGAGGAAAAAAGGGAGGAAGGGAGGAAGGGGGGGAATGGGATCAATATACAAAATAAGAAAAGTAAATAAATAAAAGAAAAAATCCTAAAGAACTATATATCTATAGTGTAGAACTATTTCTCCAAGGATCTGAGAGTTATCTTGAATGCAGACCTGCAGATGTATATCTGTTACTTTTGCTCTCAGTCCTGTGAGAAGACACAACCCTCCTAATAGTCTTGCTGTAGGCTGTCCTACTACTATCTTTACAAAAGAGAAGAATTGTCTAGTTGAACACATGAACTGATCACATGGACTAACTTCTCTTAATACTTTCAATGTCATTAAATCATCAGTAGACTTTTCATTTGGAAATCTGCTTTTCATTCTCTCTGTGCTCTTTCCATATTAGTGTTCTTACTGAATAGAACCTACCTTCACTAATAAGCTTAGGATGCTCTTCAGCATTGTACAATATCAGAAAGGGTGGTCTGCCTCCCTGTAGTACAGTGAATCCTTGACTAGGAACTGAATAACCTGCACACGACATTTAACAAGGACTAAGTAAGACTGAGTTCAGGTGGTGGTGATGGTGGTGGTAATAGTGGTGATAACCCAGTCCCTTATTCTTTACCACAACACTCTGGATGCACTAGGTGAAATTCAAATTCTTGTACTTTTTTTGTTTGTTTGTTTTTGCCACTAAAAATTTAGTGAGGATTATCAGTTCTTTTACTCCTTTACAAATGAGAAACTGAATAATGGAACAATTAAACAATCGGTCCATGACTACAATGCTAGAAATAGATAGAAATAGCAGTTGATGACACAGCAGTCTTCCCATCTCTAACACTTTGCTTGCCTCAGATGATGCACAGGCCAGTTTTCCAGCTATAGGGAAATAAAGAAAGTCTTGTTAGTAGACCACAGCATAGAGAGGAAACCATAGAGAGTAAGAAAGGAGTCTCTCCTCAAACATGAGAGTCTGTCTGCCTAAACATCACTGCCAAGCATGAGTCAAATGAAGAAAAACACCAAGAAATGATGGAATTATGTGATCTGAAAATCCAGAAATCAAAAATGCTAAAAACAAAAACAAAAAAAAAAAAAAAAAAAAAAAAAAAAAGGGAAGAAGAAGGCTAAAAGAGTTGCTTTCAACTGTAGTCAAAAAGTTCATAGTAACAGTGGCTGAAATGAAAATTTAAAAGTTACTTAATTCCTGTATTAAAATAGGCTGTACAGAAATAGGTATTCTGGTGTTTCAAGGATGCTACTAGGATAGTCAGGTATCTGAGTTAAATATTTATGGCTGGGCCCTGCCCCAAGCTATTGTATCAGACTATGTTGACTTCTCATGGGAACCCTTACCCATTAGGAGGAGAGGACTGGGGGTGGGCTAAGGGGGAGGTGAGTGAGGTGGGACATGGCAAGGGGTTGGAAGGAGAACTATGGTTGCAATATAAAAGAAATAAAAAAATGAAAAAAAAAAGATTCAAGATTCAAACTCAATAACCACCTAGTTCCCAGCCTTGTATGTCCTAGGAAAGAAGAAGACAAATCCTATACTGCATCCTTACAGAGTGTCAAGAATACCCTCAAGCCATGCCTACCTACAAAGAAGGTTGTAAGAGAAAAATTCTTCCAAGGAGCCATATGCCTAAAACCAGGATCCTGCCTAAGAGCAGGATCACTTGGTTTGGAAGAAGGAACACTGGGAAGCAGCTAGCAATCTGCATAAGAAGAAAAAAAAAATAACAGAACAAAATCTAAGAAATTAAGAACAAAGTGTGGCATATATGTATGAAAATGATATAATAAAAAATTTCATTTTGAAAAATAACCTAAAATTAATTAAAAAGTAAAACAAAAACTAAAAATGGAAAGGAGGGAGCACAATGTGAAGTCATTCCCAGACATCCCTCTGAGGGTGCTCCCTGGATTTGGATAAGTTTGTATTACTTTTAATTTGCTAAAGCTAGAAATTTACCGTAGAATAAAATTGTAAAGGAAATGGAAGAGTAAAGAAAAAACATGAAAAGTCAAGTTAATATATGAATAAGAAGCAAATAGATAGAAAGGATTAAAATGGCATTAGCAGTATATTTATATGATTTCAGGTAAGGTATGACAAAGGCTGCCCAATTATGTAACCAAGAAACAAACTGATAAGAATACAAAGATAGGAAAAGTAAGCAGCAAAGTTTTAATGTGTCTTTGGGGTAGAAAATCAAATTTATAAACAAGCAAAAAATCCCCAGAAAACAATACTTTGAAAACACTACATGAGTTTTTGTTCTATAGTAAACCTGCTGAGAACTTAATATGGAAAGAGCAAAGTCTATCTTAGGAAAAGAACTCAAAGAAACTAGCATCATTGCACTCTCCAGTTACAATAATATTGAGGAATATAACTCAAGTCAAACAAGAAAGAACTAAGCTGATCCCATAGCATTTGGTGGCAGGCTACAGCAGAGAACCACATATTTAGTTCATGGGGAAAAAAGTGCAATTTAAAACATGTACACTCTGTGGGTATATAGTTCAAGTAGAAAGTCAGCAAAGAAACCTCTTCAAAAATAAAAGAATTCATAAAACACAACCCATGCCTTCTTTAAAAACAAAACAAGACAAAAAGAAAAAAAAAAACTTTGAAGAAGAACTACACTCCACTAATATAGGAATAGGAAGAAGGATTTAAAATTTGGGATGGGATAAGCTCAGATAACCCTGACTCTATTTAAACTATGAGTTAACCTTAAGGAGCCATGAGAACTACTCATTTAGTAAGGAATTTGAACTATTAGCAGTCTGATCAAACAAAATCAGGAAAATTATACCAAAATTTTGGTGGTGGGGCTAAAAGTAAAGGCAAGTCCTAATTATATCACCAAAGCAGGAGATGTATTTGACATCTCCAAATTTGAAAAATTATAAAAGAGATGTGATCATTTTGAAACATTTTTATATTAGTATGTTGAAAATTAGTGGTAACCATGGTAAAAGCATATACCATATGGTTAACAAATTGTTTAGTGTGGTTCATATTTTGGTTTTTAAAAACTAAACTTTGACATGGGCAGTAATGGTGTACATATTTAGTCCCAGAACTTAGGCAGCAGAAGCAGGAGCATTTCTAGGTTTGAGGCCAGCCTGGTCTACATAATGAGTTCCAAGACAACAAGACCTACACAGAAAAGCTGTATTTCATCCCTCCACTGTTGGTGGGAGTACAAACTCAGACAGCCACTTTGGAAATAAGTATGGCAGTTCTTCAGGAAAATGGGACTCAGTCTACCTCAAGGTCCAGTAATTCCACTCTTAGGTATACACCCAAAAGGTGTATACAACCAAAAGGTGTATGAATTATATTCATACAACAAGGACATGTGTTCAACTACACTCACAGCAACATTGTTTGTAATAGCAAGAACCTGGAAGCAACCTAATGCCCCTCAACTGAAGAGTTGATGGAGAAAATTTACACAACGGAATATTATTAAGTGGAAAAGAAAATGGGGTCTTGAAATTTGCAGGCAAGTAGATGGAACTAGAAGAAACCATCCTGAAAGAGACAACCCAGTCACAAAAAGACAAAAATTGTATGTACTCACTCATATATGGATTTTAGACATAGAACAAAGGATTACCAGCCTAAAATCCATACCTCAAGGAAAGCTAGGAAACAAGGAGGACTCTGAGAGAGACATGTATGGTCCCCTGGAGAAGAGGAAAGTGACAAGATCTCTCAAGCAAATTGGGAGCATGGTGTTGAGGGACAGGGATTTAGGGAGAAAAGGAGGGCAGAGGTGAGCATGACCAAACAGGAAGATTGAGTCAGGGAAAAAATAGAGAAGAGGAAGAAAAGAGATATCATAATAGAGGTATACATTACAGATTTTAAGAGAATTCTGGCACTAGGGAAATGTCCAGAGATCTACAAAGATGACCCCAACTAACAACCTAAGCAATAGTGGAGAGTGTACCTTAAATGCCCTTCCCAGATAACGATATTGATAACTACCTTATATGGAATCCTAGAGCCTTCATCTAGTAGCCAATGGAAGCACACACCCACAGCTTAACACTGAACTAAACTCTTGAAATCCAGACAGGGAGGAGTGATGAGCAATGGGGTCAAGACCAGGCTGGAGAATCCCATAGAAACTGCTGGCCCAAATAAGGGGGAGCTCATGGACTCCAGTCTGATAGCTGGGAAACCAGCATAGTACTGACCCAGATTCTCTGAATGTGGTATTAGTTGTGAGGACTGGGCAGTCTATAGGGCCTCTGGTAGTGGATCAGTATTTATCCCTAGTATACGAATGGACGTTGGGAGCCCATTCCACATAGAGGGATACTCCCTCAGTCTGAACACATGGGGGAGGGCCTGGGCCCTGCTCCAAATGATGTGACAGACTTTGAAGACTCACCATGGAAGGCCTCACCCTCCCTGGAGAGCAGAAAGGGGATGGGATGGGGGTTGGTGGGGGTAACAGGGGAGGTATGGGAGGGTGAGGGAAGCAGGATTGACATGTAAAACAAGCTTGTTTCTAACACACACACACACACACACACACACACACACACACACACACGTTGAAGTAAAACTTAAAAGAAAACAAAACCTCCTAAAAAAATAAGTAAAAATAAAAAATTGACCACGTAGGAGTCCATCAGATTCTAGTGGAGAATTCCAAACCCATGGTCACAGGATTATCTTGGTTAAGCTAAGTGATTCTTGATCAATCAATTCTTTAAATCTGATAATTTAATTAGAAATAACATTCTAGTTGCTCTAAGTGCATATATCTTTAGTTACCAGTTTGAAAAGCCAAAGGCTTAATTTTCTTGTAAATGGTGTAGTTTTGCTCAGCATTTTTCATTCTTCTTTGGGACTTGAGCATTTCCTGTTGTTTTAGTAGTTCCATGAATCACTTGAAGCAATAAAACACTACTTTGAAAGGAAATATGTTGCTCTATACAGACTTTGAAGGAGAAACATGAAGGGTATCTCTGAAGAATTTCTGGGTGAATGTAGTAGATATAATAGGCATGGGGGAACAAGCCCAGTACCAGTGAACCTGGGAGGCAAAGGCAGGAGGATCTTGAGTTGGATTTACTGCACAAAACACACACACACACACACACACACACACACAGAGGGAGAAGGAGAGAGTCAGTAAATGGTAAACATCTAGTTTTTTTGGAGATGTACATAAAGCTATTGATTTATTTTGAGTGAATCAAACCCACTTGAGAGTTTGAATGCTAGTTGCATCATCTTGCTTTTAAGTTTGCTCTGTTTTCTTCATGGAAGATAGGTGGGGGGAGACAGGTAAGGCAGGAATAGGAATGAGGCAATGTGGGACACTGAACTAATCAATGGAATTTATGTAGATTTAACTACAGGGAAGGCATAGAAGGTAGGTTTTTAGATCCCAGACTTTTGCTTTTAAGAGAGATTTAATGTTCAAAGAAGCAGATTTGATCTTCAGGGTGAGAGAAATGAAATAGCAACAAACATTTAAGTTGGAATGATGGAACAATAGTACTGTCATTTCTGAGATTAGTAAGCCTATCTGAGGACAGAGGTTAAGAAGGGTTTAAGAAGTCACTTAGATGTCATCCAAGTGTTGGGAAAAGAGGACGAGGTGAAGTCTCTCAGATGATTGCTAATTTAGATAGGAAAACCCTAGTGATAAAGCATTTGGTCTTACAGCAATTAAAGAATTTCAGAATAGAGAGAGAGAGAGCCCAACTACATCAAATGATGTAAAGGCATGAGAAGATAAAGAGAAGAATATGATGCTGAGCTAGCAGCAGAGAGATAGGTGATTTCTTAAAATATCCGCTCCCATACCCTAATATCAACTTGAAAGAGAAATTGCAAACAGTGAGAAAGTTTATAAGGATTGTTTTGCTGGCACAGGAGAAGAACCATGCATTAGCAGGTAGATTGAAGTGGAGAATCACAAGAAAGATTTTCTCTCTTTGGAAGAAACAGTAGCATGCTTGGTCACCAGTTGACAGTTTACCACAGAGGGAGAAAGTGACAATGTGGAAGACCGAAGACCCCCAAGTCAGCAAGGATTGAAGAGGAGAGTGTCTGTTGTGTCTTAGTCCAATGTAGTTGTTTTATATACCATTAACACAAGGAAAGGAAGAGCTTGTGGTTTCAAACACAATTCAAAGAAGAAAAAAATGGCTACCTCATGGAAAATGTTTATTATAAATGAAAGCTGGTAAGAGTTATGTCACATTAAAATAGCCCTAAAGTTAAAAGGTTGATAAAACTTCTAAAAGATTGGAGATGTTTAAGAAAGTAACTATTTTATTTATGATATGAATATAAGTTACTATGATTTCCTTTGGAACGCCATGCTTTTGTATCTGAAAATTTGAAGGCATTTTTTTTTTTTGTCATGGTAGTGGTCTTGGTTATTGGATACAAAATCTTGCCTAGGGTAACCTCAGACTAAACTTTCTTTTGCCTCATCCTCCTGAATGTTATGATTATTAGACACACTGTAGCATGCCGAGATTAAGCACACAACTTTAAAACATTTCCCCCAATATTTAGCTGCAATATAGAATAAATGGCTCAACTTTGTCCATGGTAGTTAATGCAGCAATAGAGAAAGATGAAGAAGATAACATAACACAGTGAGAAAGTAAATATGACACACTCAGAATATGCACAAGGACAGGGTTGTGACAGGCCCTGCAGTAAGGACATAAAACTATCTCATAAAAATAAAGGGAATGCTTCTCATATCCATGACTCATGAAAATGCAGCTAAATGTGTTAAGTTTCAGGATTATCATTACTGTGGTAGATGTCAAAAACTGAACTAAATGACCAGTTTCATGGTAGAATATGGAATAAACTGAACTAAATGACCAGCATCATGGTTGAATATGGAATAAGAGCTGGAGGTTGACAAATGCAGGTAGTTGCGATTTTCTGTTTTGTAGTTTGCAGACAGTATAGTGTCTGGAAGGTGTGGTCCTCTCCTCTGTCAAAGGAGAGCATGAGAAGCTTCAGAGCAGTGTGGGGTGGGAAGACAGTGAACAAACTAACCAAATCTGCACTCCCATCTAGGTGATTTTTTTATCTTTGCTATTCTTAAGAATCCATAAATTTGGTATCTGAATAGTTTCTTCCTCCATTTCAAGCACATTTCTTTTACTCTCCTCTAAAATCCTATCTACCTGAGCATCTGAGTCTTGTTTGTCCAGTACCACATAATTGAGGAAAAGCCCTCTGGGAACCTAAATGTGTTCTCAGCAAAAAAAAAAAAAAAAAAAAAAAAAAAAACCAGCAATGGCCAGTAGCTTCTGGAGCTACCAGACAGAGCTTACATCAAAAGCAATCAGGGAAAAAAATAACTTGATATTTAAAAATATTTAGACAGAAATATAAAGCTCTAAATAAAAACAATGTTCCAAAAAAGGGGAGACAAGAATTGATAGATACTGATTTCTGAAGCTGATTGTATCTTTATTTTGACCTGTGAAGATGTAATGGATTTTCAACACAGGCTTCAGCTACCTTAAAATGTTATTTGAAGGTGGTTCTTCTGGAATAAAAAGCTTAAAAAATGATTATGGTGAGAACAAAGCTATGATGAAAATGAAGTCCCTGCTGTCAATACATCAATATAGGTATTCATCTAGTTTTAAGATCTGCCTTTCTTCTGCTTATTAATCATACATGTTTAGTATTAAAAATCTTATATACTTATTTTTATATTGGGTTTACAACTCCATAGTGCTGTATCTTTTCTCTTTTCAAACTGTTCCAGTTTGTCAATTGCCCTTTCACTTGATTATTTTACCACATTGATGTATCCCCATCATGTTTATTTTCTTCTGAGTTTTGAATCACTCAGTTACTTTTGCCACTCTGCTGTGCTCTACAATCCTCTCTTGAATTCTTTGTCTCTATGTTGGAGTCTGTGACTTATCCAATGAGTCTTGTTTCCTTTCATTGTTTGAAACCAAGACCAAGATCTGGGTGCTAAATGGGTGTCACTGCCTTTAGGTCATTTCATCTAGCAGAATGAAGGGTGTGTGTGTGTGTGTGTGTGTGTGTGTGTGTGTGTGTGTGTTATATGTGCAATTGTTTATTTTATGTGTGCATTTGATTGGAGAAAAAACTACCAGTAATAGACAAAATGTTTGATCTGGGTTTATGTGTCCAGGAGTCTTGAATCACTAAGGTGAGTCAAGATCACCTTTGATGGAGTAGACAAGCATCACACAACCTGCCAAAAGCCCAAGTAAAATTCTATAGTGACAGAAAAGAAAAATGAGCTTCCACCTTGTCTGGCCTTTCACAGACCTTCCAACAGGGACCTTGGGTCAATTGACTCCCACTTGCCTGGATGACCTGACCTCCAAGCTCTGTTGGCTGGAGCCAGACTGGGTGGAGCATTTCCTCTGGCAGTCCAGAAATCTCTTGGCCTTTGTCTACACTTCTGACCAACTCTGCTTCCTCTGAAAATGACTGATGTGGAAAGTGGAAGATTTCCTGTACACTGGTGGGAGAAATATTGCTCAAGATGAAATCAAGAATTCCCTAGTTACCTAGGGAAGGACAATGAGGCCTAGCCCCTCAGATGAAGGAATTAAATATAAAGGGCTGACTTTTGTGCATTAATCCAAGGATTTCTCCAGGGAAAAGACAAAGTCATCATGGCATACACAGCAGCAGCCATGGGACCCTCTGTATATAGAGAGGGAACCTTGCCTCAGCTGAAAATAAAATTTAAACACAGGCTAATCTCTAGGGAACAGGATAGCAGACGTGATCACCCAAAAGGTGGCCTTAGACCAACCAGACCTCTTCAGATCTGAGTTACTCTGCCTGAACCTGGATTGCTCCACAGCCCAACCCACACAAAGAAACTAAATGGACCAAAAAGAAGTAGCCAAACAGGTAATTCTTGATAGAAGAGAGACCATCATTATGGCATGACAGGTGGTCACCAAATTTCACCAGGCCATACCTATCTATGGGCAACTAAAACTACTGTTATTCAAACAAAGATATTTATTTCTGAATTTGGTTTGCCTCTCTACCTGAGGTCCAACAATGGGCGGATTGCCACAACCAAGGATTCCCTTAATCTGACAAAAATTCTAAATGATGATTAAAAATACATTATTTCATAAAAGCCAAAAAAACTCAGAACAAGTAAAGGGGGAGGGACAATCACACAAAACTTTTAAAAAAATGTCAATTGCCACCAGAGAAAAATGGACCAACCTTCTATCTCCTGCCCTCCTAAGAGCCACATGCTCCCATATGGACAAGTTTGTAACAAAAATTACTAATTCCTCCTCAAATTTTTATAGGTCCTGAACAGACCTAGGAGACTGTTCATTAGACAGTTTGAGAGGACCTATGCCTGTGTCAGCCTGCCCATGAATTTCAGCCAGGAACCTTACATGGCTAAAAGAGAATCCCAACCCAAACTAATAACAAAGGTCATCAGGGTTAAACCTTGGATCCACCAAACTCAGTCGAAGGAAGAAAGGTAACAGCAGAAGAGTCACCACCAGGTCCTCAGACAACCTAAAGATAAGACTGACACAGGCCCTATAATTATGGTTGTCCTATTTTGTTCTTTTTTTCTTTTTTAAGGACAGTAGGTACGGAAATTAAGAAGACCAAACCAGAAAGCTCAAATCCAATCTATCCACTAAGATCCAACCCACCTTCCAGGTAGATTTTTGTAAAGTATTGCATCCAGAGGCTACTAAAGGATGGCTTGCTCACTCTTGGAGAAGATCCCTGAGGCTCTGTGTCCACCAATGAAGAGAAAGGGCTCTGATCTACCAAGGACTATGCCTGTCTGGCTGACTCCACCCACCCACTCACACACACCCTAGATTCCAAAAGTGAGCATCACTGTACTTAAAGGAGTTATAAACCTGAATCCTCTGGAGGGCATCCATCATCATTAGCCTGTGTTCACAGGCAATGCAATTCCAACACTCCAGTTTCCCCAGGAATTCCCTTGGTTACAAGGAAGGAAGGAAGGAAGGAAGGAAGGAAGGAAGGAAGGAAGGAAGGAAGGAAGGAAGGAAAGAAAGAAAGAAAAGGAAAAGGTTCAGGAATGAGCCAAAGCTAACTTCTCGGTGTTCAGGATGCTAGAAACAGTTTTTTTTTTTTTTTTGTCTCAACTGGGCATAGGTCATTGCTGCTGACAATGTCTTGGAACCCAAGACTTGACATTATGTTAGAACTTAAACTAACCAAACAATAAACCCTACTCCCAACCCCAACAGCTGTAAATGGGACCAACCTAAGCTCATCCAGTGTGGGTAGTGGTTGCTACAGTGGTAGCATGCCTGTTTAATGTCACCAAGATACCTCTTGTTCTCCCTATGCAGAGTCCTTTGGCCATACCCAGAAATAGCAGTGGACTGTATGTCCAGACTCCAGGGATGGCCTGCTCTGCTTGAACTAATGGCTTAACCAAGTGTGTGTCTTCTGAATTGTTTACACTGGAGAAGAAACCACTCCTTTTTGTCCTCATGCTGTGGGACCAGGCTGGCAGGAAAACATGCTCATAATACACAGGTGTTCATCCTTAATAAAAGAGGGAGTAGAGCCCATCTGAGTCTAGATTCTGAGCTCCCCCATGCATGGGGAGCTGTGACCATTCTCATTCCATCATTCGTGGGGAAAGGCATTGTGGGTTCCACTGTAAATGGAACTTTAGTCCTAGTTATGGGGAATAAACATTTAAAGACAAACAAATAAATAAATAACCAAAATCAAAGCAAAAATGTCAGTGCTCTAATAGACATAGACCTGGGTCAACTAGAAAATTCTGTTTCCCATTTGGAAGCCCAGTTAGACTCCTTAGCCAAAGATGTCCCTGGGAATGGAAAAGAATAGGACCCCTTTAGGAGGCAAGGACATCTCTGTATAGCACTGGGATAAACTTGTTGCTTCTATCCTAATTGATAATTGAAAAAAGTTTAGCCATGGTAAAAAAAATTAACCTTCCTAAACAGGGGATGGGTCATCTAAGATGTAACAATTGGTACCAATCTTTGTTCTTTTGGTTCCCTTGGTTAACAATTCCTTTTGCCAACATGGCTAGGCTATTCATCCTTTTTATTTCTAGAATTCACTATAGGTCCCTGCTTATTCAACTCTCTATTTATCTATGGAAAAAGAGTATAAATTCTGTTACTGAATGATGCCCCAATATATCTGGTTGCATTGTAGTCATCCATATATTTATCAGTGCACAATTAACAGAGACACATTCTCTTCAACACTGGTGAGTGCTGGTGCACTGAAATGTTGTTGCACTGCTTGCCTTCAAGTCATGTTGATGCACAGCTAGGAGCTGCCTGGTTGTGTCAGGGTAGTTTTATATTGAACATTGTAAGCAACCGCCTTCTACAGCAGATGAACCATTTTAAATTCTCAGTGGGAATGCTTGAGGTTTCTAATTTCTCAATGCCCTTACCTTTGCTTTGTTTCCCCAACCCTGTCCATTAGTGACTAATGATGTTGAGCAATAGGCCTGATTTTTGGGCATTGCTATATTTTCTTAGGGGAAATATTTATTCATGTTTGTTCACTTGTAAGTTAAATTGTCTTTCTGTTTCTTAAATAATCTATGCACCTTTTATTTTCCCAGCTACAAAACCATTAGCATAAAAGTAGTTTAAAAGTATCTTTTCATATTTAGTATGCTATATTTTCACTTTTAAAATGGAGATTTTTGATTCATAGGCATTTTAAATTTTAATGTAATCCAACGATATATTTCCCCTAATTGTTCATGTTTTTGGTGTTAATCTAAAATACACTGCTAAATCAAGATCATGAACACTGGCCCCTGTGTCTTCTAGGAGTTGTGTGGCTTTAGCATTTAGATTACTATTTAATTTGAGTTAATTTCTACATATGTTGTGAGGCAGGGCTCTATCTCTTTTTGCCTCTTGCCCAGCCTTCTGTCTTATGTAGATGGTGGGAAAGAGTATGTTTCCTCCTGTGGGATTGAGGATCTTCAAAGTTCTATCTTTGCAGACTTCAACCAACCTATTTGCTTTCTGTTACATTTTTTTCTTCTGATAGAACTTGAAGTGAACATTCTCTGAACATTTGCCTACTTTCATTACTGTTTGTGCTGTCTCTTAATTTTTCTCAGCCAGTCTGGGATGTGGTTATTTGTATCTTTTCAGAGATCATCATTCATTTTCCTCCCCCACTATATTCAGAAAGATTTAGTACCATGTCCTTTTCTATTATTTTTTTCTTTAAATTCTGTGTCTTTATCATTTTACTGTTATAATAGTAGATTTTGGGGAGAGGGAGAAAGAACTATTTCAATTATCACATCTTCTTTTACTTTAAAATTCCATTTGTAGTCAGTAAGACAATGCATCATTTTCACTATTAGTATGTAGTAAAATTCTTTGTGAAAGCATAGTTCTACTGAGATGTGTGGATAGAATCAGGAATGACATGTATTTCAATTCTAAAGTCAGTGTTTCACATATGATTCCTATTTCCTCCCTCTTAAAACTGGCAATCAGATAGCAGCCTAGATCCTCGGGGGTTCACAGTCTTGTGCTGGCCATAGATTCCATTTCTCTTCTGGAGTCATCCTGGGGACTTGCTTAGTTAATCTGGGAAGCTTTTATGATAAATTCCCTCTGATTGCTAGTCAAAGGAAGGCTTCCATTATCACCAACTAAAGAAATGACAAACTGATAAAGACCTTAACCTTTAACCTTACTTAACCTATTGACCCAGCTTCTGTTCTGAGTGACTGCAATTCTTGAAAGACAGGGAAAACACTGTGAAAACTTCATGGAAATCTGCACACACTTTCTCCAAGAAAAGTTCAACACAAAGATACTTTACACTTAAATTGTAGTGGTGGTAGGTTTCATCATCAAATAAATACTGACAAAATTTTTACATATTTATAAATAAACATAATTTATTTGTATGTACACATATTTATATGTACATAATATTTAGACATGCGAATCTAATATATACATAGGAGGAATTTATAAAGAAAATCACAAAAGTCATTGCCTTTGGATGATCTTTGAATTCTAATTTTTCTAAATTCTTCCAAGTGTTTTACAGTTAAGATGTGTGAGTCTATGAGTATATGTATGTGTATATACATATTTGAACATTTAGATATATTTCTATAGCTTGCCACATAAAGAAAATACATTTATGGGCTCTTAATAGCCTCATAATAATTTTCATTCTGAAGAAACACAGAACTTAGCAATAATTCAGCCAAAATTTATTGAGTATATATTACATATAAGTCACAGTGCTATGAACTGTGGCAGATACACTTGGAAATAAGACACAATTCTTGCCCTGGAGAAGCTAGTCCACCAGTGAACTTAATACATACAATGATTGAGGTAATAAAAGAGACGTCCTATGAACTATGGTCATGCTATTTTGCAAATTGCATCATCCATGAGAATCACCTGGGGAAATTATTGAAGATGTGGGCTCAAATCCCTTCTTGGGTAGCATGTGACTAGAAATTTTCATTTTCACTAAGCACCTCCAGATTTTATGTAGCTTATCCTTAAAAGAGTACTGAATAAATGATAATGAAATGAGTACAGATTGAAGAGACACATTTACACATTTCCTTTTTTCTGATTATTGCTGGAATGTGTTTAGGTTGTTTAACCTCTCATCTTTAAATTATTGTTTTTGCATGTAAATGGAGACAATTATCCTTGTCCACATTACAGGATATTATAAGTTAACTGCTAAGACACCTGTCTAGAATATATAGTTGCTGCTCACATACATATAGTGTGAACATTTTTAATCAGTTCTAAGCAACTGTTCATGTTGGAGAAATCAGAGACAGGATCTCTTTTATAGGGAAGGGACCCAGTAAGATTATTTTCTAGGCAGAAAGGGGATTGATAGTTAATATTATTAACTGTTTGATAGTGTTTAGAATCATCAAAAAGACAAGCTTTAGTGCCTCTCAGAATGATTATTTAGCATAGGTTAGTGTGGGCTGCATCATTTCCTGGGCTGCATACAAGGAAAAAATGTGCCAAGTACTAACATTGAGATCTCTCTCTCTCTCTCTCTCTCTCTCTCTCTCTCTCTCTCTCTCTCTCTCTCTCTCTTTCTCTCTCTCTCTCTGCTATAAACCCAATTTGGCTGGCTACCTCAAGCTCTTGTAATCAGGTTTCCCAGCCCTGAGCCTAAAGAAACTCTCCCATCCTTACTCGCTGCTTTTATCATAGCAATAAGAAATATAATTAAGTAGGGACTAGGACTTCTCTTCTGACTCTAGGTCAAGGCAGTATCCCTCCATGGGGGTGTGTTCACAACTTCAAATGACCTGTCAGATCTACATGACCTCACCTAGATGTGCATTGCCCTGCATGTGGAACTGGGTTAGGGGGATGGGTGGTCAGGGTGCATGTGAGGGTGCAGAGAGAGTAAAAGGGAGGGAGGGAGGGAGAGGGAACTGGGATCAACATGTAAAATCATAAATTAAATAAAAAAGAAATTTAATTAATATAGGAAGTTAGTTTTGATTTTGAACACTGCACAGCTTTTTGATGAGCTCCTATAGGGAATAAGTAGGTTCTCCTCAACAAGAGGATGCTGGGAAAAATAGAACTCAGGCCTGGAAGGAGTGATGGGGACAAATGTTTCTGTGATGACTGAACAGCCCTTGGTACTTAATTCTTTGCCACTACCCCTAACCCTCCTTTCTCAATGTACAAATACTTGCACATTGTTTTGATCACACTTGCATCTGCCCATCTGAAGCTCACCCTTTTAGAGGATTTAGTTTGAGATGTTGATTTGGACATACATGTACATTTCTCTGTGTTTGCCAAACATTTGAAGAAACTACAGACACAAAGTTATTGCTCACCTGCATGTCTCCTTCTTTTTTAATCCTAAGTCTTAAACCAGTTTTTGTTATTTCTCATACTCAAAAGAAAATATTTTTATGATTTTTGTGAACGATTGGGTTTACCAATTTTTCTAAAAGTGTGGTCACTATATGCCTTTAGAGTCTGACTTTTTGTTTCCCCCAAGAATAATTATCCCTGTTTTCCCTTCAAGCAAATGTAGCAGAATTTTTTAATATAATTTTTAAATTTAAATTTGAAACAAGCTTGTTTTACATATCAATCCCAGTACCTTCCCATCCTTCCCTGTCTCCCCCCCCCCCACTAAACCCCATCCCATCCCCTTTCTGCTCCCCAGGGAGGATGAGGCCTTCCATAGGGAGTGAAAAATCTATCATATCCTTTGGAGCAGTGCCCAGGCCCTCCCCCATGTGTCTAGGCGGAGGGAGTATCCCTCTATGTGGAATGGGCTAGGGATAAATACTGATCCACTACCAGAGGCACCATAGACTGCCCAGTCCTCCCAACTAACACCACATTCAGAGAATCTGGGTTGGTCCTATGCTGGTTTCCCAGCTATCAGACTGGAGTCCATGAGCTCCCCCTTGTTCAGGTGAGCAGTTTATATGGGTTTATCCAGCCTGGTCTTGACCTCTTTGCTCATTACTCCTCCCTATCTGCAACTAGATTCCAAGAGTTCATCTCAGTGTTTAGCTGTGGGATGTAGCAGGACTTTTAAAAGTCTCTTGGATGATTACCTTTTCCCCCTGTAGTGATGCTCATGATGATGTTCCTAGGCTTTCTAATAATGGTCTTTTTCCATATTCCCCTGTAGGGCTCTCCTCTGTCTTTACACTCCCACAAACTTTCTCCATCCTTGATTCCATGTTCAAACATGAGAGGTTATTGTACTTCCTAGTGAATAGGCTTGGATTTTCAGGCATGAGCATCCCAGTTGTATTCACTGATTGCTCTCCAAATCGACCTTTTGATGCCATGACAATATTCAATGAATATTTACAACCAGTGTTGGGTTCCTGGAGCTATTTCTGCTTCAAAGAGTGTTTAGTCAGATTGTAGCATTCTGAGTTTTTCCTTGAGTATTCCTTCTACTACTATGCTTCATGGAACCCTGGGCTCTGTCTTAATGCCATTTTCCAGAATGCATGCTTTATAAAACAACTCTGATAACACAAAATACAATTATGTAAAAAAAAATCTCACAATCAAAAAATAAAAATTGAACTAGTTTAAAAGTGAGGATGACTTTGTTGTTTATTTATTTAATGTTGGTTCTCCTTTCTTTTTAAACAAGTCTTTCTAATATAATTCTTGATACCTTACCTAAAACTTTGTTCATGAAATAATTGCTAGCTCTACCCTGTATGAATAAGAATAGAGTTATTTTATGCTTGCCTTATGGAGTGCCCCAAAATAATAGGTTATAAGTAAGTAATCTCAAGGTACATTTATTCTTGGAAAAATAATTGGTAATCCCTATTGGGAAACATGTAAAATGCATATTATTGAAGTTAATAAAAAATAACTGAAAGCAAGCCCAAAGCTGATATTTAGAAGAATCAATAACATGTGTTTTCATACAGTATAATTAATACTACACTATGGATACATGATTCCACATCAATGAACAGATCTGTACATTGCTAATATTAATAGTAAGTCCCACTGGAATATGATACTGTTTTATATTTCACCAATACAGGTAAGATAGTATTTAGACAGTTTTTATTTTTCCCCAAGTGATATAACCAAAAAGAAAGGGCTTTCCTAAAATTATATGGAAAAATAGATGTGGAATTGAAGTAACTTTTGTCATAAAGTTTTTCTTTAGTCACAGTAAATTGTCATAGTCCTTTCTCAGTGAATCCTCACTCTCTTCAATACCTGAGATATAGATAATGTTATTTTATTCTGAGATTACCTGAAAAATTATTACATATTCAAGAGGATAGTAGTCAGTTATATTTCAGAAACATATGACAAATTTACCTAATTTCACAAGAACACAAAAGGAAATGGGATAATATGAGCTATATAAAAATAAGTCTGAAGATTTCCTAAAATTTAAATAAAAGCACTAAATCTAAAGATATGTAAATGAAAAGAAAGTGGCATGTTGGTTAAAATGTCACACACTAAATAAAATGCTAGGCATTTTTCTACATCCCTAGTACTGTTTAAGTTGGTACAGCAAAATTTTTTTAAAGAAATATCCATTCTATGGCGAGAAATTCTTAGGCTTCAGTCTAAAATGGATATTATTACATGACCAATATGATGTTTTAGGCTGTGAATAATACTAGTAGGCCATGTTTATCTGATAATAGCAATATTATAAAAATTAGAATGCAATACCCAGATAATATAAATGTTTCTAAGTTTGTTGAAAAATATTCAAAGACATTCAAGTATATCCATATTATAATTAGAATCTAGCATAGCATAGAATCTGAGCTATAATCTTTGTGTGATATCATCTTGTATGTATGGAAATTTTTTCCTTTAGGCAGTGAGCTTTTCCTATTTACATTTTCAAGGTCTCACAACATTGCTAAAGTAAAATGAATTCTCAAAATAAGAATGAAGACTTTTTTTAAAAAAATAGTGATGTACTGAAAACTTTAAAAAAATTTGGTCTCAACACTTTCAGCTGGTCCTCAGTGCAGTAGAAAGTGTGTAGAGTCAGCATCAGGAGGGCCAATTTCCAACTAACTAACCAGCTTTGTTAGAAAATCTCTTTGAGCCGATTTCTTTGTCTTTAAAGTGTCCAACCTATCTCAGAGGGATTTTTGTGAGGATCAAATAGCATAATGCATTTGTAATCTTTTTAAAAGTACAAAGCCCTATACAATGCCATGGAGAAAATGCAACCCTTTCTACAAAAGTAACTCACAGAAAGTTTTCTATCTCTTGTCAGAATATCATGGATTGTGAAAAGCTAAAGGGCACAAGTGCTAGCTATGTGTCTTATCTTGTTGGAAATAAGTCATCCAAACAGAAGAAGTGGAAAAAGAATCTGAAGGTCCATGTGTGGAATTATCTGAAGTCCCTACAGTCAAGATGGCTAAATAATGCAGTTTGACTTAATGTTCTGAGACGGAAGCAAGTAAGACTAGTCTAAAATGGAGATCTGTCACTGAAGGAGAAAATGTAATTTCTAAAGGCAGAGACCACAAAGAGAATACATAAATCATATCAAATCATAAAACCTGGCCATATTCTTTGGCCATAACTCATCATTCCTGGCTTGGACACTTTAAGGAGATGGACTGGTAGCAGTATTGAAAGGAGGACTGGAAAAGAAAGCTAATAAAGAAAAGGAAGAAGGTTTAAAAGGTGAAGGAAAGGTTGAATGGGAACTTTTAAGGTAAACTTGACATCTACTCTTGGGTTATTTGTGGTGGACTCCCTCTAGAACCTCTAGCTAATATCGCAAGTGTCTTATTTCTCAGTGCTTCCATGACTGTGAGCAAAGGGATTAATGAAAGCACCTAGTGTACAGATTATTCTGTAGGACAGAGACTCTCTAACTCTTTGACACACACTTTCCAGGTTAAAAAAAAAGAAAGAAAAAGAAAGCACTGTGATGGTAAAGCAGAAGTAAGTAGAGGAAAACCTTAGAACCATGAGCCAAGAGTAACAACGAACGCCCAGTAATAACACGATTTCATATGCACATGTCCATCCCCTTAGGTCTATAGAGATGATTATCACAAATCACAGCTATGTAATTAGGTTGTGTGTGGTGACACATGCCTTTAAAACAGGGAGATAAAGGCAGTCAGATCTCTGGAGGGTACCTAGATACTTAGGATTATTTCATGAAACCATATCTCAAGCAAACAAGAAAACAAATAAACAAACATCATCAACAACTACAAAATATGAACATTACTTCAGCCCTAAGAGAAGGTGAGTAAAAAAAATGACTCTATAATATGGTTTAGGCCTCATACTGTATTACTCAAATTTCTCCATAATTTTGCTTCGGTGAAAAGGGATAAATTTTTTTTTCACTTCCATTAAAAACATTATGTTGGAAAGTTGGAAGGACATTGAAGTATCGTAGATGAGATTATATGGCACCATTCTGAGTATAGACAGGATTATTTAATATCTAATACTCCTGAAATGGATTATTTATTTGTTTTAGTTTTTAGGTAAGAATTTAATTAAAACATTTCTCCCTCCTATACCATTCCTGCAAAACCTTCCATATACTCCTCCAATCTCCCCTTCAAATTCTTGGTCTCTTTTTAAAATAGTTATTATATGCATGCATGCATGCATGCATGCATATATATATATATATATATATATATATATTCAAATATAAGCAGTTAAGTCTGAATATACTACCTGTATGTATGTTTTTAAGGTTGACTGTTTGGCACAGGACAACCAGTTGGTATGCTCTTCCTTTTGGAAAGTGATCTCTCCCGTTCTCAGTTTTGCTCAGTTGCCTATAGTTTCTAGTGCAGGGTTGATGCCTAATGGCTTTTTAATCTCTTACTTGGTATATTATTTGGTGTCTTTCTTGTGCAGTTCATATCTGAGAAGTTAGGTTGATGATATGCTACGGGTGTAGCTTTTGATATTACTAGGAGATAATCTCGCAGTCAACTTACTGATCCTATGACTCTTCTGCTTTCCTCTTCAAAAATGTTCCCTTGTCCTTATGTATGTGAGCGTTTTGTGGATAAATATATTGGCACTAAGCTCCATAAATCCACATTTTGATTTATTGTGGTTTTCTGTAATGGTCTCTGACTGATGAAAACAGAAGTTTTTATAAACATACACTTGCCTGTGTATAGTTACAGATTTTCATTAGGGATGGTGCTGACCTAGTAAATTAATGGCTCTTATTCTCCTCCAATAACAGTGATATCACTAGCACTAAGCAGTTAGCTATGTCTCCAGTACTAGATATACTTTCCTTCTTCCTATTGAACTGAGCTAAGTCCAATTTGAAAGCTGTTGGTTACTGCCAAAATATGTGTGCCACTACTGTACCCTTAGGTCTACTGTGCCATGGTCATTGAAATAGTTTGTTTTTTTTTTTTTTTTTCGTTTTTTCTTTTTTAACATTGAGCAATCCTTGGAGTATACAAGTATCTATCATATCATATACATATCAAAAAACTTAATCAAAAACAAAAATGGCTCTTTGCTCTTAGGGAAATTTTTCATATTTATTTCTTTGTATTGCTTTATAATTATAGTACAAGATGTTGCTTATTCTTTAAAAATATAGTAGAATTTTTAAATTTATTTTTTCCTTCTTTGAGATTTTTTCCCATTTTTTATTTTATTTTATATTCCAACCACAGTTCTTTCCTCCCATCTCCCTTGACTCCTCCTACCCTCTCCCACTTCCCCTCTAGACAACACCTAGTCTACTCCTTTTCACACATAAGTACTCTCAGGAGGAGTCAACATAGTATGGGACAATAGGTTGGGGAAGGCCCCTCTCCCATGCACTAAGACTGAGCATGGCATCCCACTTTAGGAAATAGGCTCCAATAAGCTAGTTTGTGTAGGAGATTATATAGTGGTCTTACTGCCTCTGATGATGGCATCTCACTCTAAGGAACAGGCTCCAACAAGCTAGCTCATGCACCAGGTTTGTACTGTGGTCCTACTGCTAGAGGCTTCTCTGATAGTCCAAGCTTCACAGCCCACATATGGAGGGCCTAATCCAGTCTCCTAGAGTCTGCTCAGTTGTAGGTCTAGAGTTCATGAGTTTCCATGACCTTGGTTCAGCTGTCTTTGTAGATTTCTCCATTATGGTCTTGACCTCCCTTGCTCATATATTCCCCCCTCCCTCTCTTTACCTGAATTCCTGAGATCTGCCTGGTTCTTGGTTGTGGATCCCTTAATCTAGATTCATCAACAACTGGATGAGGGTTCCATGATGATAGCTGGGGTATTCATGAATCTGATTATAAGAATAGGCCAGTTCAGGAGACTAAGTTGGGGTCCTCTTGTGGATTTTTGGTTTTATAAGGCAATTTTCCACAGGATTCCTTTAAAACAGTGTTTTAATGCATATAAATTTTCTTTAACTCCATGGGGGAGGATTCTCCCATAGCTGAGAATCTATTGGCAGCTGATGAAAGTTAACAGACAGAGTTGGTTTTTTAAGGTACTGTAGCCTTGGTAGGTGGTCTATGCTTCAGTAGATGGCCCTATATTCATGAACATGCATGCAACATGGGTGATAATATTTTAAGAGAAAGACATAAGCTTGGAGAGGAATATAAAGGAGGATGTAGTTAGAATTGATGGATAAATGTGTATATGATCTAAATATATGGTAAATATACATGAAATTACAAACAAATTGTATTGTCTCTAAAGACAACTCACAAGTACTATTTAATATACAAGGAGCTATTTTAAAACACCATAACTTGCAAGAATATAGTATATAGATATTATCATCTTGGGCAAGGAACTGATATAAACATACTAAGCTGGAACTACTAATTAAAAGTATAAATATTAAACATTGATTTTACTGGAGATAGTTGTATAAAACCTTTTCAATATCAAAAGTACTGGGAGTTTATATTGGGTGCCATTTCAAAAGTTGAAAATGTATGTAATTGTGACAATAACTGGAAAGAGTGTGTTAAGATTTTAAGAACAAAATATAGTAAAAGTATGTATTAAAATTAGAAAGGACTCATATAGCTGATACAGCACAGATATGCAATAAAAATAAAGAACTGACTCCTATATTTCTCATCAGCTCCCATGTAGAATCAAAAAGATCCTGAATGAGAAGACTTGCAAAGAATAGAGAGCTATGATGCACTAATATATATATATATATATATATATATATATATATATGATATTAACAATAAGAGGAACTTCTGATATTATAAATGCTAACTTGTAATAAAATGGGAAAGGAAAAACAAGACAACTACATTCTGAAAGCAAACAATTGTGGCCACTATGACATTGACTTTTTTTCAGTAGTTGATTGACACTGGGAAAGCTCACACTTCTGAGCCCCAAATCTTCTGTATGAGACAGATGGCAAGTAGTAATTTTTATGGACTCTTTGAAGGTTTTTTTGTAAATATCAAATTTATGAAATGAAATAATCATTTTGATACACAGTAAACTGAATGCAATATGCATAATTAATACAGTGAGAAATAAAGAATTCCATGGAACGTACATATTACATTATTTTTTAAAATTTTTGTGTAAATAATGCAACTTTAAATAAACTGGAAGGGTGTGTCATGTGGAGGAATTTTAAAGGAATCATTTTTTGAATCTAATAGCCATGTAGATTTTCATAAAACAGATACCTTAAAGTAACAGTAAAGATTAATGGATATGAGAGTTTTATCTTAAAAATTAAAGGTCTCTACTTAATGTCACTTGTTCTTACAAACAGTAACTAAGGATGGTGCTGCTACAGGTACAATTTGACCTATAAGGAACAGAGATTTTTTTCTTTTTTTTTTTTTTTTTCTTTTTCTTTTTTTTTTTTTACTGGACCAATATGTACTTTTATTTTGTAATAGCAGTGGGTTTCATCATTAACATGATATTCTTTTTTTAATTTTATTTAATTTTATATAACAGTCCAACTAAATGAAAACAAACATTTATACACAATATTTGGGAATTTGGGCGTAGTTCTTTCCAAACTACTTCCTGTTGGTAAGGGGCGCTGTCTTGGGGGATTCGAAGAAGATTCAGATATCCTGGCTGTAGTCTGTAGGGCTGTGAAACAGAGATTTTAGATAATATTCTTAGACAAGGATAAAATGTAAAGGGTAGTTTATAACAAGCCTTCCCAGATAGTCCAGAAGAGAAAATTCTATTTCAAAAATTACTGAGAAATTAATACATAACTCATTTTGACCATATCCACCTTTTACTTGCCCCCCCCCAGCTCCTCCAGATCAACCCCACACTCCCCTCTCAAATTCCAATCCTCCTCTTCTGTAATTATTGTTTTACATATTTACATAGCAACTACTTATAAGTCCTCAACTATGGATGGGGCCTTATGGCCCCTCCCCCATCCCTGTGGTGATGTTGACTTGTGTGACCCTGTGTAGGACTTACAGGTAGCCATAGCTATTGGGAGTTTATTGGTATAACATTCCTGTTAAGTCATGAAAAATGTGATTTATATTTTGCAACAATCCTTCCAATCCTATGGTTTTATAATCTTTCCACTCCCTCTTTTGATGTTACCTGATCCTTGGGTATAAGAGTGTGTCATTGATTATTGATGTCTGATTTGGGGATAGGCACCTCCTGGTCACTTATATATTCACACTTTATTTGCCAAAGTCAAAATTGTGAACTTAATTCAGAATTTATCATTTTTAGTAAGTAATTAGCTGCTAAGCTTTTTGTGGGGGGCAGGCTTGTTGGTGAACTTCTTTCCTGTATATATTGTATATAATTACTGTACTTATTATATACAGTTTTTCTTATGTTAGTTGTAGCCTTCTTCTTTTTGTAGAAAAAGGGGGAACTGTAGTGATAGATTATTTATGATTTATTAAAACTTGACTAAGGATTCAGAAAAGCAAAATCAGCTTCAAGCTATAGAAATCAGGCAGTGGTGATACACAGCTTTAATCCCAGCAGCCAGAAATTAGGAGGTAATGATATATTCCTTTAATCCTACGATTCAGTATTAAGAAGTAGATGGATCTCTGTGACTCCAAGGCCACCCATGGATACACAAGATTCAATCAGTCTAAAAGATAACTAGCTCACACCTTTAATCCCAACACTAGAGAGGTATAAAAGACAGAAGCAGGGACTTCAGTAGTCAGTATGAGGCATTCATTCTCCAGCCACACTGAGGAGAGGCAGCAGTCTGAGACTTGGTGAAGAGCTTGTGCATAGATCAGCCCTTTGAGCCTGGCCTTGAGGTAAGAGCTAGTGGCTGGCTACTTTGCTTCCCCAGACCTTCAGATTGAACCCCAATATCTGTCTCTGGGTCTTTTATTATTTCTGTTACAAAGGCTCATAAGAAATACCAACTTAACTGAAAGTTTTGACGTGTTGTAGTTATTTGCTTAAGTTTATCTGTGGAAATTTATTTGGAAATATCCATAAATGGGGCATGTTATAGTTATACTTATTTCATGGCCAGCTAGGCTCAAGTAAATGGGTATTTAACAACTAGCATTGAGTTTTAACATACCTGGGAAGAGAGGATTTCATTTGAGGAATTACCCCCATTAGAATGGTTTATGAGCGTTTGTGTGGAATATTTTCTTAATTGTTGATTGACATGGGAATCCCAGACCTTGGAAAAGGGTTCTTTCCCCGGGCAGGCAGAAAGACTGTACAATTCAGAAGAAGCATGGCAGTAAGTAGGGTCTCTCTCTGGTCTGTGCTTCTGTTTTTGCAGGCATCATATTCCAGTCTCGATTTCCTGCCCAATTTCTCACAATGACTGACTGTAACTAGGTTAAATAAATTACTTTCTCCCCTAAGTTGCCTTTAGTCAGTATTTTATCACAGCAACAGAGAAGAAAACTACAACCAGTGTTCTCAAAGGTTAAAATGTTAACTTGTTAATCGAATAGTCACTCAACAACCACTCATACAGAGTTTATTCTATCCTAGATAGTTATCTTTTCTATATGCCACTCTTTTTTAGTTTTATTTTTTATTTTTATTGCTGAGACAGGGTTTTTCTGTGGCTTTGGAGGCTGTCCTGGAACTAGCTAGCACTTGTAGATCATACTGGCCTCTAACTCACAGAAATCTGCCTGCCTTTGCCTCCTGAGTGCTGGGATTAAAGAGGTGTACTACCACTCCCCATCTCTATATGCCACTCTTGTTTTTTTTTTTTCATTTTTGACACTATTTGGGGGGGGTATTGCTTTGGAGTATGTCCTGGAACTAGTGCTGTAGACCACCTGACCTCAAACTCACAGATATTCACCCGCCTCTGCCTCCCGAGTGTTGGGCTTAAAGGCATACACCACCAACACCCAGCTTTTTTAAGTTTTAAAATTAATTTATTTTTACATTCCAATCCCCATTTCCCCTCCCTTTTCTCCTCCTGCTTCTCCCATCCCCCCCAACTCCCATCTGCTCCTCCTCAGAGGGGTGAGGCCCTCCCTCCCCTAGGAAGTCTACTAAATCTGTCCCATCATCTCCTTGAGGCAGGACCAAAGTCTACCCCCCACACCCCTGTGTCTAGGCTGAGCAAGGTATCTCTCCATATAGAATGAGCTCCGCTACATCAGTTTGTCCATTATAGTTAGATCTTAGACCCAATGCCACTGGCCTCATATATTGTCCCAGCCACACCATTGTCATCTAACCTGCATAGATGTCACTCTTAATGGAAAATGTAAAAGTAGTAAAAGTTACTTTTACATCTTCTGAGGAATAAATGAATTAGCAAAGAAGATTTAAAACATTCCCGAGGGATTCTTTATGCTTCAACTTGCTACTGGTTAGCTTCTTAACGGCCATTCTATGACTAGCTCACTGGTTCCAACATGTAATTTCAGCTTAAAAACACCTTTGCTGTCAGTTTCAAGCTAAGAAAGTGTGTGTTTGTGTGTGTGTGTGTGTGTGTGTGTGTGTGTGTGTAAGAGTGTATGTGTGTGTTCGTTTCCATATACATCACTTACGCAGTGATTTTTTTTCTTACTTTATTGAAAGATGTATGAATACAAAACGTGCATGGAACAAATAAATTGACACACAACTCAGGAAACAAATTGTGTCGTGTCTCTGAAACTAAAATACTATACACATTATTCACTTTCAGTGCAATTTTGAAGATTTAGTGACAGTCAACAAACTAATTGGATCAGGAGGTATATAGGATTTTTGTCCAGGTTAAGCAACATAGTGATGTGAAAAGGAACATATTTTCTGTAACCGAGTCAGGTGAACACATGGGGAATTCTTCTGCCCTTGATATTTTAGCTTCTTTTGACTTTCATTGGCATTAGTATTAGCTGTAACAGTTCATAGTCTAGAATGAGTGTGCAAGTCATTTTGTGTCTATAAGGAAAGCTTTCACTGAAGAGAACAAAAATGAAATAAAGGTTTTATATATATGTATATATATATACATATATACATATATATATATATATAATCACAGTTATAATGTGAGATAAATAATAGTTACATATGTTTGTGTTTATTATATATTCACACACACACAGACACACACACACACATATACACACATACATTTTATGCCAAGTTTTGTTCATGTTCAGACTTAATAATTTTGAAAAAGTTTCTGAATAAAAAGTCCAGCTATTACCAGAGACTAGAACATAAGGAAAATGTGAAGTTCCACCCTTAGATGTAAAAATTTAAAATGAATACAGATGTTCTTGTTTGGTTGTTTAGTGATATTGAGCCTATTACACTATCTTTCATGACATGTACAGAGAAGAATAAATATACATATCTACAAAATTGCTTTTCTTTTATCAAATAAGCAAAATCTGAAACAGTTGCCCTTGAGGGTGCTTAGCAAAGAGGTTCCACTTGTATGTCTCCCCACAAGGCTCTTCTTGATGGAGTGAGTGAACTAGTCCTATTCTTCAGTCCATTGATTTAAGTCTGAACATATTGACTCCAAACTTTCTAGATGGTTCACACATCTCAGGTTAAATTAACTTGTGGACAATGTTTGAAAATGCAGAATCACTCTTTTCTTTATGCCTGTTATTAAACATTTGGAAGATCAATCTTTTAATTGCAGTGTGCCTCCCTATTGGAGGCTTTTGGTAAGGAGAAGTGTTTTGGTACTGTTGGGAAAAGTAAAAAGGCAAAAAAAAAAAAAAAAAAAAAAAAAAAAAAGGTCTTTGTATCATTGCTCTGCAGTGTTAGGTCGTTAGGTCTTTAGGTTTGAACAGAGCCTGACATTTCTGGTACATAGCCCATTGACCCTGGAATCTCCATCAGTTGCTCACCTTCGTGACATCACATTACCTAGGAAGAACTAATCATAGCAGAGCTAATATTTATGGAACACAATGAGAATTGTGTTCAGTGTGTTAAATACAAGATACATTGAGGGTACTTTGGCTATGCTTCATGCCTGTGTTAAAAATGTGGAAACCAATGTTCAAAGTATTAAGGTCTTTGCCTAAGGCCTCATGAGAACATGCACAGAGTTATGCAAAAGTTACTTCTGTTTGAAGTCAGGGGTATTAACTCTAATGCTGGTATTCTCTGGTGTAAAATATATTTCCTAAATAGTTTAACGTGATGTCATACTTTTTATCTTTTGTATTTTCACCATTTCTGTTAGGAGAAAAGAAAGGAAATAATTTTCACCAATTTTATATTAGAAAATAATAAAGGGGAGAAAGAATTAGAGGGACTTTTTCAAACAAAATACATAAAAGGGACAGAATGAAGATATATCGCTCCTCATTGTGGGGGCTTTTGTGTTAAGAACACTCTTCTAGGAGCAGTGCTGACTAACAGAACTCCTGGCATGGTCAAGAAGGAGTCAAATTCCCCTTTCTCTGAACCTATGCTGTTCTTATTGATTTTCTTGACAAATACAGTTCAGTGAAGGGATGTCCCAAGACCTTATAGAAAGCACTGACTCTGCTTTACCCATGCAATCACTGTTAAGGGAAGGGGAATTACTTGCTCTGAGGAAGCTGCTCTGAGCCTATGACATGAAAGGAAAATAAAGTTAGCTATTTAAAGGAGCTATGAGGATAAGATAGGCAAAATTAATTAATGAAGTGGGACTCTATCTAATTGCTTTGTCATTTCATCTCTGTACCCCACAACCGAATGAGGAAATTTTAGATTGATTTCTACCCAGGACAAGTAATAAGGAAGGTTTTAGAATTTTTTTCCTAACAGGTTCATTGTAGGCAATAAATGAAGAGCCCAGCCACAGTCAACTTCACAGGGATTGCAAATGCCAGCTACCTGAGCCATTCAGCAGCTGCCCTTGTCAGCACCAGGGAGAGCGCCTGGCAAAGTGGTGGCCTTAAGATTAGGAATGCCTCTGTGGCTTGTGATTTTACAAATTTTATATCATAATTTGCCCCATATTCACAGTGTTTCATTGTGGGGTTTAAGGCTGTCCTTCTGATCTACTAGCACACAACTCCACAGAGGCACTATATTGTCACTCAAGGCATGTCCTTAAGCTAATTTGAACATCAATTCTAGACTTAATCACTAATTATGGGGGAACTTTTTACATTCTCACAAAATTTGGTCAGGACTTAGCTTTGTCGAAATGTGTGTATCTTAAGAATTTTAACTTCAAGTTCTGTGACAGAAAAACAGACAATTACATGCCTGCCAGGGAGTGCACATTCAGCTATGGCATGCAACACCTATCTAGATATTGGCAAACATCATTGTAAGTATACTCTGAAGTGTGCCTTGCCTCTATATTCCTGACTTCTCTCCTCTTGAATCCTTTCACTGATTTTAGGGATTACTTTTACTATGTAGACTGTTTAGGGCTCACAGTGGGAAAAACTTGTCTATCCTAAAATAGGGGAGTAACTCTCCTTAAAGAAAGGTATGATATGAACAGAAATTATGGACAGGGCTTACTCTACGCTTCATAGCATCTTTCATAAAGCCAAAAATTTATGTGCTCTCCTATCCAGTCAGGGAAACTATCAAATTTCTTTCTCATTCACTCCATTTTCATTTTGAAATGTCCAGGACCCATGTTTTTCTTAGACTGGAGAAAGGGCTAAATAGCAGCTTTGTGTTACATAAAGGGCAAGAAAAGAGATAAGATCCTTTTCCTCTCTGTTATACCTTTATGCCAATTCTGGTTCCACTCAAATATCTGCTAGGATAGAAACAGCAAGTTATAAAAAGCATTAATGTCACTGGAAGCAGAAAAGAAATGGGCAATGAAGAGGTTTAAAAGGCATTCTTTAGAGACTCTGACCTATGTGGGGTCAAATTCTAGCTTATTTTTCTTTTCTACACAGTTTGAATAGCAACTTTGGTGTTATAGTTACTTTATTACTATCCTTCAAAATGCCCCTAGTCATTTATTAAAGCTCTGCCTGGATATCACTGAAGTAGGGCTGATACTTACATGGCTTTGCAACAGTGGAGAGACTATGTGAAGCCACTGAAGAGTGCTTGTGGGTGGCATAAATGTGCCCAATAGCATTTAAATAAAAATACTTTAAGTTGTATTTATTTTAAGTATATGAGTTCTTTGCCTGCCTACATGCATGCACCATTGTGTACCACAAATATGCACTGGCCAAAGAGGTCAGACAAGGGTAAGGGAACCATTAGACTAGTTGTTGGCAGCAATATGTGTGCAGGAAATTGGTCACAGGTCCTCTTCAAGAGCAGCTAACACTCTTAACCACTGAGCTATCTTTTCAGCTCCACAAAGAACATTTTAAAATTTTGCATTGTAGATCCTGTGTTGATTCATCTTTGTGTTATTAAAGATTCACTGGTGTAACAAGCATGGATTGGGGGTTATGATTAAGTCTAGTATAGTGATGGCCAGAAACCTTAGCTTTATTTTCAACAGGGTTTCTCTGTGTAGCCCCAGTTGTCCCCTACAATTCACTTTGTAGACCAGGGTGGCCTCAAACTCAGAGACCCACCTGCCTCTGCATCCAGAGTTCTGGGATTAAACTTGTGTGCTACCATACCCATCTAAATTTAGCTTCTTACCAAGATTATTTCAATAAAAATTTTGTCCTATCACACAATGTCACAGAACAAAATAAAAATTACAATTAGGTATAGTGTTTGTCATGCCTGTAATCTCAGCACAGAGAAATCTAAAGTAAGAGGGTTGCCTTGATTGTGAGGCCTATCCTGGGTAACATAATGGGATTAATGTCATTCTGAGATACTAAGTGAGAGCCTATCTCAGTAACTGAATAAATGAATAGATAGTTGATAGATAGATAAATGGTAGATGGATGATAAGAAGATAGGTAGGTAGGTAGGTAGATAGATAGATAGATAGATAGATAGATATCCAAATAACAACAAAAACATAATGAAAACAATAAAAGTCAGGTTATGGTAAAGAATATTTAGCCACAGCAATGGGTTGCAACAACAATGTAAAGATAGTTGGGAAATATATAACTAAAATACTATTTATATTAATTTTGTTCTTAAGCCAATGAAATGGGATTACACTTTTGATCAAAATTCCCAACTCTTGCTCAGCCAGCTTAAATTGACATCATCAGTTCCAAAGCTTAGCTAATTCTTATACTTTTCTTGGCAATCAGTCATCTAAAAGTCTTTTGTATTAAATCTTATATTTGCCCTTGAATTCATAATTGAAAGTTGTGCCTTTGGATTTGGTTGAAGATTTCAAACTTTCTTTTAGGATAAGAAACAAGGCAAGAAAGTGGGCATGTTAGTCATCTCTGGTGTTGACCAGAAAGGTTTCTTATGCAAATTTATTATCCACTGCATAAAACATGTGTGTGTGTGTGTGTGTGTGTGTGTGTGTGTGTGTGTGTGTGTGCATGCACACACATGTTCGTGCATGCATGCGAGCCTGTGTGTGTGATTTCCCAAACAGGGAGATGCTACATGGCAGGGTTTAGGAAAATTGCCAAGGGCTAACAATGAAGCCTAGTTGCCCATCTTTTGTACATTCCTTTAACAGCAATTATCACTTCCTTCAGTCTCTACAACTCACAATATTATTTAGTCTGTTATGCTTTTCCAGCCCACTACTTTTCCAAATTTTGGCAACTAATTTCATGATTTTCTTTTACTTCCCTCAAGACCCATTTTTTTTTTTTTTGGAGTAAGATTCACTGTATAGCTATAATGATCAAGACTATATACTATTATACTACTGGCTAATGAATAAACATATAGGAACCAACATAAGAAATAATCTAGAATAAATTCACAGAAGCATAGCATGGTTATCCATTTACTGCCTTGTTTGTAGTTCTTGGGGCTGAAGCCCGGGTCTCATGCATTATAGACAGTCTGAACTACAGATGAGTTACAGCCTCATGCCCTATTTTATTTAATTGTATGTGCAATTCAAAAGCAGATAAGTGGTTCTTTCAAAAATTGTGCTAAAGGAATTAGAATCCCATTGTAGAAAAATTAGAGGGGGAGAGAAGGAGAGGGATAAAGAGGAGGATGGGAGGAGGAGGAAGAGGGGTATGGGAAGAGGATAAGAAACTCATATTAGACTTATATCCTATTCAAAAATTACATAAGAATAGATTGTGGGCATGAATCAAAACAAAACTATTTGTATATTTTTAAATATAATTTTAAATTATTAAGATACATGATAGAAAATCACTGGGATATTTTAGGAAAGTTCTTGAAGTTCCCTCCTGAAAACATATTCCATATAAGGAAGACAGGAAGTTTGATATTATATATAAAGAAGTCTTAAATATTGTCTGTGAAATAACATCTTTAAAAATGAAGATATAAGCTATAGAGAAAGCGAAATAGTTCAACATTCATAACCAACCCAATTAGCATGCAGAATATGTAATGAACTATAAATAGTCAATAACAAAAGAAAAAAATCATTGCAAAGAAACCATTGGTGGGGGAGAAGACAAATGAGGAAAAATTTCATGGAAGAAAGATTTCTGATGGTAGATGAACACACAGATAGATGTTCGCCATATTCAAACCATGGCTAAAATCAAAAGTAATGACACAAAACACCAGTAAGGTGCAGCAAAATTGAATTACTCATTGTTGTAGGAATATAAATGGCTCAGCTATTCTGGAAATGTGTGGCATTGTCTATAAAACTAAACGAATATCAACCATATAATACAGCACTTGCATTTGTAAGCATTTATTCCAGTGAAATAAAACTAGAGCCACACAGAAACCTTAATGTAAATACTATAGATGTTCAATCACAATGGCCACTCAGCACAAACAAGGCAATTTCCCTTCATTAAGTACTAGTTAAATAAACAGGCGCATCTTTTTTGGCAACAAGAGGCACATACTTTGAATCCATCCAATCACCAGTGAACCATGTTGAATATGAAATAGACACAGTGCTCAAAGCTTACATAGGAGATTATTTAATTTATATAGAACTCTTGGGCCAATAAACTGGATCATGAGGAAAGGTGTTTGCCAGCAAGCCTGATGACCTAAGTACAATCCCCTAGATTCACCTACCAGGAGGAAAATGCCAACTCCCTTAAGTGCCCTCCAACCTCCCCATTTGTACTATGGCTCTTATGTACTCCCTCATATCAACATGTTCTTCTCACACAAAATAAAAAAATGTAATAAAAATTTAAATAATAAAAATATGGACAAGGAAATATGATTCAAGTTGCAGGAAGAGAGTGAGGATGGTCTGAATATTGTAGACAAAAATCATACTCAATGGCCTCGTTATGCTGATAAGCTGGTTGCCAGGTCACACTATTGTCTTGCCAGTTGTTACTGTGAAGAGAAACTGAGCATTATTTTGTTATTTCTTTTTTATTAATTCTTATAATTGAGTAAAATCTACAATTGAAATATTTACGGGCACTACATTTTCAGAAATTATTAAAACATTATAACACTGGATGTAGTGTGGGATATGTTTGAAGAGGGCAAGACTAGAATAAGTCATAGTCTGAAAGAATGGAAGTGGTTTAAGAATAAAGGGAACACCCAGGCTTGATGGTACATCCTTCTAATTTCTTCATTGCAGAGACATGAGGTTCCCAAGTTCAAATCTATCCTGGGCTACATGGTGAAAACTTATTTCAAACAAGCAATAGAACAAAGACACAGAACACCCAAAATAGTGAGATTTATGGTACATTCATCATAATCTATAGCTGCTGCTCCTATTCCCTCATAGCTGTTTGTTTTCATTAAAAGTTGTCCTACATTAGAACTTTGCAATGGGTGTGAAAACATTTAGGCACCCCATTGCTACAATGATCTAATTTTATTTGGCTTGCATTAATGAAATCTGTTATTCCTGTTATAAAAAGTCAAGTTCAGATGTGAGCCATCGGTCTTATCTCACATGTTTTGTTAGTATGAATTTTGTATACTATGTATTTATGCATTTTGCTTTAATGATGCAAACACAGTATTAATTTATCACATTAGAGAGCCATGCATACACACGTGCATAAATATTTAATACTATTGCAACAGTAATGAACATACTTTACCTACATTCCCACCCCTTCAATCTTATAAACATATTCTGCTTTGCAGGGGAAAAACAATTCCACCTGGCACCATCAGATTTTGGCTAAGAGCCCTCAAACTCATGCAACCAAATACCCAGTGCCTGGATACATATCCCATTTCCTTCCATTGGTGTGCAATGAGAGGAAATGTGAGTGTCTGGAAATTGCAGCTCTCTCTTAAAGGGATAATTTCCCATTAATTTCAGATGAGAACTTACTGCCTCTCACAAAAAATACACTGCTGGCTATGACTTCAAAATTGGAGGTGGGGGTGTTAGAAGGAAGAGATGACTTGGATAATTCTATAATCTTGGAGCAAGCCATACATATTTGCATCTATAATTTAAAACTAAAGATATCACATTATAGAGAGAGCTAAACCTCGTTTGCTGTGTTTGGTTTTATATTTTCTCCCTCTGCTGGTCAATTGCTACATTGGTAGTACAATTAAAAAGAAGAATTAGGCCCTCAAACTGGAAGTATCTTTTGAGAGGAAATAGCATAAATTATCTTGTGTGATTTTCTTACTTTTAGTACCCTCAAGGACTTCCTACACTCTCCTTGAAAATAAAAATTAATAACATTGTGCCTCCAGGAAAGACTACTATTAGTAATGTCTCCCCTGGTGTGATTTTTAAGCCAATATGCCCCCTACAAGAGTTGATTCAATTTCACAATCATTTATAGAGCCTACATGTGTTGGGGGCTCTCCCAGTTGCTGGGCACATAAAAATGAATCAAGTACAGTCTGTGCCTATTCCCCAGGAACCCACTGGCTAGTAGGGAAGGGCAACCCATAAACAGTTAAAATTGGGTATAAATGCTGCAGAAGAAAATTGTATAAAATGTCACAGAGTTGAGGATCAAGAAAGAGATCCTAAAGATCCAAAGGGCTACAGGAAATGGAAGGGAGAAGTTATAATTGGAAGCAAAAAGGATATCTGTATGTTCCCCATTGGAAGGGTCTACCTCATAATGAAGTGTGGTTTGTACAAGTGTGAAAGAGGCAAGTTTCTTTTGGGGGTGATGATGGCCAGCTGTCTGACAGTCATTGGTCAAACAACTTGAACAAGCACAAGAAAGATTAGTTTGGGCCAGAAACTCTAAAGCATCTTCATCTGGTATTGGATATTTTTTTAAGAGTGGTAATGGCTTACTAAATACTGAAAATAAGTTCTCACCCTTACCCTTCACAGTAAAAGTACCGTGAATAATACTCCAAGGTCTGAATATCCAGCACTACCAATTGTGATGCCTTAAAACAAGTATTAATAATATGACATTAGGCACTTCTGGGAAGTAATATTTTATTTAGCCAGAATCTATTACATTTGTAGTGTCTGAGAGTACACTTTTGACAGGTTAATTAATTTTTTTTCCTTAAGGTAAACACTTTTATGCTTCAAGGTATACAACACTGAAGACTACCAACCCTCCTGACGTTTGGACAGAGTTGTCTTTTCTCCCCTGAAGGATGGTGCTTATAGGAATGGATGTTTGGGATGATAGATTGTGTTCTGGTCTTCAAGAGTACCAGATTCCCATTGCAAATGCCTTCATGTGTCTGTAGAGATGTTCTGTAACACACATTTATAATCTTAGGTCTTCTGAAATCTGAGGCTTGATGAAAGCATCTATAGACAGATCTAGGAGGTAGGACCACCGGCATGGTTGAAAAGACTCTTGTGAAATATGTATTTGTATGCTGTGCCACTGTCAGCCTTATTTTTATCAACCCGAGTCGAGTTGGTTTTTGAAAACCTAAGATTTGATTGGTGGTGGTGGCACATGCCTTTAATACCAGCACTCGGGAGGCAAAGGCAGGCCGATCTCTGTCAGTTCAAGGCCAGTCTGGTCTACAGAGCTTGTGTCAGGATAGGCTCCAAAGCTACACAGAGAAATTCCTGGCTTGAAAATAAAACAAAAAACAAAAGAAAACAAACAAACACACAAACAAAAAGAAAACCTATGATTTGGAATTAGGAGTTAACTTGATTTTTCTGACACAATCTTCTCTCTTGCTTTCCTTCAGATTTTAGCTGTATATAAAATTGTATATAAAATTTAGACTGAAGAAGCTTTTTAAGGTACAGTGTTTAGTGGGGCCATCAGTTTCTGTTTATAGTGTGTAATTCTATTTGTATTTATAAACTATTTCTACTGTCTAGAAGGATGGTGTAATGAGTTGGGCTGTTTTAAAGTAAGTTTGCTCTTTCAAAATGAGCCATTATAAAAAGATGAATCATCTCTGAGAATGATGGCAGTCAGAGAAGACATAAAGTGGTGCATTTTTAAAGTCAAGCAATGGAAGGCCATAAAAATTTAGCAAGGCTAGTTGGGGGCTCATCGATTATTTGATCCTGGACCCTACTGTCTCTCTCAGTTCAATAAACTATATTTGATGTGCCATACATATCCATTAATTTATCTTTCAGATTAAAAACAGTGTTTTCCAAATGTAGTTGAGGTTGGGTGGTTCATGGTGTTGTGTGATTCTTAATCTATTTTATTTTCTCCTCTTTTCTTCTAAAGTGAGTGTTCATAGATATCAGCAAGGAATGCATCCTGTCAACAAAGGCTATGCTGGTGAGTCACCACACCACCTTTGTGTATCTGGAACATCAGGCACACCCTCCTGTACCTTCTACCTTTGCTCTTCTTGTTTGGTTGTGCTACTTCCCCTTGCTCTGCTACATCTCCTTAGTTAGGTTGGTTTGAACTGAATAACTCATGTTTAGAAGAAAAAGAGAAACACCCTTAAAGCCACCTCAAAGCTGCAAATAATTATATAAATGAAGGAGCAGAAACTAGAGAAAATTCTTTCCAAAAAGCAGGACAATACTTAGAACACAGGAGCCCCTTAGCACATGTACTCAACAGAAACACATAAATTAATGAAAATTCAGGGTACATTTCAATATCCCATATTACTTCTACTTCTGTCTTAGAATAGATAGTCCTTTGGATGTAATATTTTGGTAGAAACTATGTATTTGTTACACTTAATAGTATTTGTTAATAGTCTTTTTTTCAGGTTAGCTATAATTTTTATGTTTAACATCTTATACCATCTATTAACTGCTGATGAGTATATTCAATTTAATGAGCTTAAGTAGAAATATAATAATAAATGTAGAATGCATTCGACATATTAGAACATTAATGCAGTCTTACCCTGAGCTATATTCGAGGAAGATCTCAGAAATCAGCATAAGCAGCATAAGCAATGTAAGAATGCTAAAGCACTTTCCCCAACAGGAAGAAACAGTAAACAGGAAGCTACACAGAAGGAAACGGCTAAGGCTAAAGCCTACATTGACAATACATAATAGGAAAGAGCCTTGCGTGGGATTTTTCACCAACCTACCTCTTTTTCCTTTTACTGAAAATAGTATTTTTTTCCTCAAATTATATACCCTGATGACAGTTTTCGCTCTCTCTAATTCTCCCAATTCCCCTCCCATCAGGATCCAGTCCATTTATGTTTCTCATTAGAAAGCAACAACAACATAAAGGCTTGTAAGGGGTAATAATAAAAAAGAAAGAAAAACAAAATATGATATAATAGTATAAAATAAAAAATAATACACAGAGTAGAACAAAACAATCAGAACAAAAAAAGCCCAAGAAAAGGCATGGGAAACAGGTACAGATGCATAGATTCACTGATTATAACATTCAGGAATTCCATAATATATAAGCAAAGGATCTGTAGGATAAAAGAAATAAAAACATATATAAATATATAAATACAATAAAATTTAAAAGCCTTGACACAACATTATGAGACAAGGAACCTTCAAAGATGCTCTTGAGTTTACTTTCTATTGGCCATCTACTGCTGGACATTCAACATACCCTTAAGAGTAATTTGTTTCCCTAATAAGACTCCATTGGATAAAGTATTTTTCATTGCAAATGGTTATCAATTGAAGATAGCTTTTGGGTTAGGGATAAGGGCATATTTTCATGTCTTCTTTTAGCTCTAGGACCTCATCTGGAGAGGAGCAAGAGTGAAGATCTTGAAGCTGACCTACTTCCTTAGCTAGCCTACTCCCTTCTCTGGTAGGGGTTGCTGGCAGATTCTCAGGAAATGCCTGCTGGAGTTAAGGGCTTCGCTAACAGGATGAGTATGGAGGAAGGTTGGTGAATATCTATAATCTGTATGATCCACTAAAGATGGAGGGCAAAGGGGGAGGAGAAGTGTTAGCATTTGGTCTACTACAGGGTTGTGGATGAGACTGGGCTATTTGGATGTCAAGGAAATTAGGGCCAGAGAGGCCTGCAGGTTACCAGGGAATGCTTGCTGGAATGGGAGACTGGAGTAGAGCAGTATGAGTGGGAGAAAGGAGGTCTGGAGAGGAAGATCTGTATGACCCTTTGGAGATCCAGGCAGGCTAAGGAAGAGGAAGCTGTAGCTGTATGTTACACAGGTTAGGATGAGACCTGGGAATAGATTTGGAAGAAAAAAGGGAGAGGTGAAATTAGTAAGGCCAAGTTATTAGTTATCAGGGAATTAGGACTAGGGGAAAAGTTGGGGAGTCACACAGAACTTAGAAAATTAGAGAAGGAGGCTCACAAGATTGGAGCCTAGATCTCCTGATGTGTGTTTGGTGCACCTGAGGAACTGCTAACAGCTGGGATAAAGAAACACTCAGATACCATAATGATGAGAAGGACAGGCAGGCAGGCAGGGATTAGGGAGGAAGAACTCCTCTTTTCTTTCACCCTCATCCTTGAAGGCTGTGTTCAATAGAATACCTGATACCAAGCAAAACGTTATTAAGAGTCCCAAACCATTAAGGGAGATTTATCTGGCTTTGTTTTGCTTTTGGTTGATTTTTTTTTTATTTTTTCAAAATGAAAGATAATAAATAGTCTAATAACTATCATAAAATCTTTGGGAATAATTTGCCAGAAGCAGATGGGTTCTAGGATGAATATTTGTTCACATTCTCCAAGATCATTAAAAAATGCTATGCGCAGTGCCTGCCTGAGTAGCTATTGGCTACCAAGTGGTTATGCTGTCCACCATATTAGGTAGTCAACCTTTTATAGTGTTGGGAAGGAGAGGCACACCTGTAAAAAAGGAAAAGAATTAAACATGAAACAAACAAAATCAGTTAATGTGAGGATAATTCATAAAAGGAAAGGAAAGCATGACTTTCATCCCCATTTTGCTAGAATCACTTGTTAAAATAACTGATTTTCCACCTTTGTGTATTTTTGTTTTTTGACTCACAAGAGTCAGAAGTCACCCATCTAAGAAACAAATCAATACCCTCCTTACAAGACAACTTAACCTTAAGTACTGCTAATGCTTCCCAAAGCTCACAAGCTAGTTAAAACTGCAGGCAGTCAGGAAGAGGAATACAGCCTACTGCCACTGAGACATGAAGGAAGTGTTACAGACCTCAAGGTATCAGGCAATTGGTAGCACCACAGTGCTTTAGAAACCTGCAGGAAAAAGCTGTTTGAACAAATCAATCCACCTTAGCTTTCCAGGCTCATTTTGTACCATTTCCCAAAGTCTTCTTTTTAAGTTTCTCATCTGTGAAGTTCCTCATGTCTAGCGGCATCTCTCTCCCTCGGAGCCTATGCTTGGTAATACTCTTCTGAACTGTCACCAAACAGCTGTTACACAAAGCAGCTGGGCTCTGCTTTCCCCCACTTCTTTCTTCATTATTTTTAGAAAGATCCATGTAGTATATTTCTCTTTTATTATTTTAATAGTGAGATTATAATTTTCGTTATCCCTTCCTTTTCCTTCTAAATTCTCCCATAAACTACCGAAAATTTTCCTTCAAATTTATGGCCTTTTTTCACTGATTGTTATAGCATATACATAAATAGATATAGATCATATACATATGTATATGTGTGCAAATACGATGCCTATGCACATTTATATAAAATATGTATGTATGTATGTACGTATGTATATTCTTAAATAGAACCTACTTAGCCCCTACAACTTTCTTGAATATACTTTTCAGGGCTGACAATTTGGCACAGGACAATCAATTGTTATGTTCTGCCCTGGGGAAGGACACTTCTCCAGTTATCAATTTTCCCCAGTTGCCTGTAGATCTCTGGATATTTTTGAAACATCATGGGCTTTAAATTAGTTACTATCTCAAATTTAAGATTGTACCAATTATAATATTATGTTATATTAAACATCATGTTTATAGAACATAAACTCCATGTTAAAATATGGTTGATGTTTTCAAATTTATTATTTCATTTTTAAAAACATACTTAAAGTATTTTCTTTTTAAAATTTTATTTACTTTTAAGTATGTGTCTGAGTACATGTGAGTGCAGTGCCCTTAAAGGCCAGGAGAGAGTGTCAGATACCCTGGAACTATACTTACAGGTGGTTGTGAGCCACTGTGTGAGTGCTAGGAATTGAACCTAGGACCTCTGAGAGAGCGGCCAGTGCTCTCAACCACTGAGCTACTATTTATTTGTTTTACTTATCCATTCAGTTTCCTTTGAGATAGTCTTACTCTAGTCCACAACGACCTCAAAAATCCTTATGCACAAAATTGCCAAGTATCGGGATTATGTGCATGTTATCACCATGGCTGTCTTTGGTTTAGAGGTAACTGAATGTGAAGAAGACATATATTTTGAAGTTAATAAAATGTGGGCTGGGGTATTGCTTAGTGGTAGACTGATTGTCTAGAATACACAAGGCCTTGGGTTCGATTCCCTGAATTACAAACAAACAAACCAAAGCCAGAATGAGTTAACTGTGTATTGACATATGGAGCTGTCTTCCTTGATGAAGTGAAAAGCAGTGAGCAACATTAGGTAGGAAACATGATTGAGTTCTGACTCTAACACGGAATGGGGTTTAAAGCAAAGTGCTGCCGGACACACAGCAGATCCCTCAGCAAATGTTAAAATCAGCTTCTCAAACAAAAGTGGGGAATTAAACTGTATCCTCATCTTAGTTTTTGTTCTATGACTACATCTAGCAACATATGGGGTCCAAGCTAGGGCTACACCTGAGCTTTCTGTCCAGAAAGCCTCACATGTCCATTTATGGGACTGTAAAGAGTACGTTTTTTTTTCCAGCACTGACCACGCCCATTGGGGGGGTGGAGCCATGGGCGGAGTGACCTGTGGAAGGAGGTGGGGGGGGGGGGCTAGGAAAGGCGCTCTCTTTCTGGCGTGACTCGGACAGGAGAGGATCGGGTTGAATTTCCTGGTGTTCATCTGTCTAGGTTGTAAGTTATTTCACCCTGAATAAACATCTATTTGTCCTATTTGTTTATCCTGATCCTTATTTAACCGCGTTACGGGACACTACACAACTATGTACATGGTTTGATTTTACTAGAATGGAATGGCCGGAGCTCTCAGACCCCTTGCAGCTGGCTTCTTGAAAATCCCAACTTGGGTAATGTGTCTCTTCTAGCACAGTGTGCAATATCCTGAGGGAAAACCCCATTAATCTGTATCAGACAGCATCATTATGTGAATTAGCACACTAAATCCTTCCAACAAGGGGAAAAAACAATTTAAAAAGAATTCTGATGAAATATAGGTCTGCCAGTTTATTTTCAGTACTGTCCAAGAAAGGCAGGTTTGGCAAATAGGCTCAAGAGGTCAGGTCTATGGAGGTCACTGGGTTCAGTGGTTCAAGCAGCTGAAGTGGAGGTTGGGGCCTCAGGAACAAGACACAAGACATCCCTGGGTGAGACCTGATCTTTGCTGGAACATTCTGTTTCTGAGAATGAGCATTTCTGTTTCAGATGTTCCTGTCCTGTTTGTTGAAAATTTCTGTTAATAACATCCACTTTGCATCCTGGCCACCTTTTGATACCTGTTTCCCTTGGGAAAAACATGTTATTTACGACACCCACTTGGACCCTGTCTCTCCAATAGACTTTATGCTTTTCCTTCTGCATCACTTTCTTTTGAGCTTCAGAGTGTTTTGTGTTTTCCATAGTTTTAGCCTCCAAGCTCCAAAACTTCGTGGGGGAGTGAAGTGCACACCCATTCCACAATGTTCACAGCTCTAAAGGCCCTTGGCTTTTGCCTCAGCCTGAATGCTGCTATCCTTGTCAACCCATGGATCTAATTAAACACCAGCCTTTAAGAGATACAGTGACCAGCGTTTCTAGTCAAACCATATCATCTGGGGAAAGTGTATTTGCTGGGCTGATCCCATCTATTATATGGTTTCTCTTTCTTTTACTTTTTGTTCCTTTTAGCCTTCACAGGTGATGTATCTGAGCAGGTTGACTTAGTGTACTTCTCTGATTGTCACATAGTTGGCCCGAGATACTGTTTGGGCATCTGTGCATTTTTTTTCCATCCATAGCTCTTGTGTCTAGCCAGCTAATGGTATGTGACCTCTCTCCAGTTAGGGAAGATCCAACAGATGTCTCACATGTGGTCAGGAAAACATAGCAGCCAATAGCACAGGCATTACATTGTGTGACACTTGAACTTGGCCTACACGATTTCAGGAGTACTTTTCACTGCCCCTTCCTTCTTATTTATGACTTTGCTAGGTCCTTTTCAGTCACTTACCTTGCCTTGTCTAAGAGTCCTTCCTTTTCTGAGTAGGGTTCATATCATTTTTTTATTACTATAATTCTAGAAAATCAAACCATCAATTTGGAGCCTTTCTTTCTTTTCTTTTTTTTCTTTTTCCCCAGCATCTTCCATTATCCCACCTCTGAAACGTCTATTTAATCTTTGGAAACTGAATGACTGCCAACATGTCTTTCAAAGTTATCCCCAGTAATTTTATAATCATAGCTCTCCCAATGTGATCACCAGGTAAACACTTGACTTCTTCCTTTTAATTCTTCCTTGACAAGGCGCAATCATCCTTCAGATAATTATAAAGCTTCCGTTTCTGCTCTCTTCCCTCAGAGATGGCTTTCGTTCACCTCCTCCCACTTCAACTTAATATTTCCTTTATTGAAACTTTGAGAATCTGGTCCTCTGTCTAATTTTTGAACTTTACTCATTTTTTCTCATTTTTATACACTTACCTTTTCCCTTCGCTTAGTAGTAATTATTTATTTTGTGACATAGAATTTTGACCTGGTTGACAAGGTTTCCACCTCTTTCTGTACTCATTTCACACTCTTTCCTCCCCTTTTGTGTGCTGCTGAATCTAGACTTATCTATGGTCATCACTCTTGGATATGACTAATGACATAACCAAGGGGATTTTGTTAACTTTATTGTGGTCTAGTTAGCAGGGAAATGAGCAGTAGGAACATGAACTCATTACTTCAGCCCTCTAAAGAAACAAAACCAATGGCAGGTGACCTCATGCACACATCAGAGACACAGTCAAAACGCTGTCAAACATGCAAAAGCAGGACACACAAGAAGCCTCAAAGATAACTGGCATACTCAAAGGACAGTTGAGCAGTATGACACTACTGTAAGTAACCCCAGGGTGGCTCACATCTTGATGGTAGCTTGGAAGATCAGGGGCCAAAGGGCAAGTGTAAGGAGTATGGGTTTTCTGCCCGCTGCCACTCAGTCTCGTCCCACTGCCGCACCACCAGACCCAAATAACACACAGAGACTCTGTATTTGATATTATGCTGTTGGCCAGGTGCTAGTTTCTTATCAGCTAGCTCTGTCTTAATTATTAACCCATTTCTATGTATTTCCACGTGGTCTTACCAGCGAGATGCGGCTGGCAGTTCTATTCTCTCCAGACTCTCCATCTTGGCTCCTCCTTACTACTTCCTATTTCCTCCTTGTCTCCTAGTCCCTCCTATCTTCCTTTCCTATTGGCCAACAGTGTTTTATTCATTAACCAGTATGAGAAACATATACAGAATGACATCTCCCATCAGGCAAGCTTTCCCATGCCTAGATACATAACCTGAGGAGTTATTAACAGTTTATTGCACAGCTGTAGTGAGATATCTACCCTGCCCGCACTTGTTGCACTGACCATGCCCATTGGGGCCTGGGGACAGGTGCAGGTATGACCTATGGGGACTAGGTCTGGGGTCCTGGACCTCAGCTCACACTCTTACATCCTGTCAGAGATATAGAGCATCTGGAGGCATCCTTGGAATGGGAACCCAAAACAGTCTTCTGTTTCTGATGTAAGTGATTTCTCACTAAATAAATATCAATCAGCCTATTATTTAGATTCTTATTTACTACACAATATACAGCAATATAAACAGTAACTGAGTCCTCTACCTCAAGATTTCCCTTTCACCTGCTTTCTCTCTCTCTCTCTCTCTCTCTCTCTCTCTCTCTCTCTCCCTCCCTCCCTCTCTCTCTCTCTCTCTCTCTGTGTGTGTGTGTGTGTTCACTGTGACCGCACTTTGCACTCATTGTCTTAACTATAATTTCTTCAGGACATAATGCTTTCACTCCTCCAACATTTGACCTATCTTTTGGATGAGTGTGTATTTCTCTGCTTTGATATCTTTGACCGCCCCCATAGATTTACTTAATTTATTTGTCTTGACTTTCAGGAAATTCTTTTTCTCCCTTTTCTTTCATCTTGGCTTTCAAGTCAATGAACTTAATGTACTTTATTCATTTATTCCCTTTCATATTCAACACTCTGTTTCTCAGATTTCTTGGGCTTTGGCATTGAATTTAAGGCAAACTTGCTATGGTGACACAATATCCAATATGCCTGTGAAATTATTCGATCATTCACTTTCTCTTTCTTTGATTTTTTTCCCACTCAACAGATTGAATATCAACCAAAAATGCCAGGTAATTGCTTAAATATTGTTTTTGCAAAGATAAATAAGATAAAGGCTTTGGCTCAAAGTATGCACATTACAGCATAGATAGCACAGTTGCCAGTGTGTAATAGGAGTTTAAAATGACATTTGAGGCATAACTTTTGCAAGGCACATGCTTATAACTCCAGAAGTTGAGATGATAAGGAAGAAGGACCACAAGTTCAAGATGAGCCTGGCTACATAGTGAGTTCCAGACTAATGTGTCTTATATATTAAGGCCTTGACTATGAACAAAAAGGTGTCACTACAAAGAATAGCATACAAATGCATGCATACGTAGATAAAGGGGGGATTTGATGCAATTTTGTGACAAAGAGAAAATGAGTTCAATAGAGGAAGAATATGAATTCAATGCATTGTCTTGCCCCTCAAATATCAATTGCTTTGGATTTCTTCCAAGTAGTTATTTACTTAGAAGTTTTAAGCAGTTATTATACACAGACATGTATCAGACATCTAGAAATAGGTAGGAAGGCATGGGCAGGATATACAGACAAAGTCTTGCCCTCTATTTTCTTAATAGTGGTCACAATGTCAGCATCTCTTACAAGGCACTCTTGTGAATGCTTTGCCCTTTCTGGAAGGGCAAATATGACATATTAGGATAATGGCCAGGTACAGATGTTGGTCATAGAATTAGTAAGGTAGTGGCATGCCCTTTTATTTTTTTTCTTTCATCATAATTTGACTTTCAACCTCTGTTGTAGGTGGTGAATATGTAAATTATCATGACCTTAGGATACACAGTTAGGCATGAAGTCAATAAAGTGGATGTCAGTAAATTAGAGTAAGAAACATGGCAGCTTGAACAGAAAACAAACATTTCATATAAGAAGAGTGGATTTTCCATATAAGTAAGAGAAGAGAATTCCTGAGAGAACTTATTTCCTTGTCTATTTCTTTCTGCCCTGTGGGAAGATGGTAACTGAGAATATTGTAATAACATTGTGAGCTGTAACAAAGGCAGTGCTGTTTCTGAAGGACAACATAATATTTCCACCAGAGTCAGAACATAATAAACACCTCCCTTTCAGAGCATGTTCATCATTCCCAAGGCAGGTTGGCTGTGGTGTTTAATGTCTTTGACCACCACATGTGTTCAGCACATTCCAGAAGTGCCTGCTGTCTGGTGAGAACTGGCTCACCTAACATCTGTGAGGACATGGAAATCAGGGGAGACAAGGTTGTTTTGCACAACAAATATTCCCTCGGTTTCTTCACCCACTTGTGTGACTGTGCAGACTATCTGAAGGACAGAACTGTATTTTCACAGAGTCCTAGAGGTGAGGAAATCCTAGGTCAAGATCCAGTGTCTGGCGGGGGGCCCCCCTCCCACTGTTGCTCATGTGGCATAAATGCCTCCCTCCTAGGGAATGAGCATGCTCAGTACTTAAACAACAACTAGGCTTAACCTCCCATCATAGCTTCCTTGGGGTTTCGATTCAGTGTGACTTCGGAGAGACAGAACATCCAAAACATAGCACCGGTTAAGACCACTTGGAATTCTGCATCATTTTGGCAGACGGTATATTCCATGCTTCTGACTTATGGACTACAATACCTCTCCCCTAAGGCTTGGTGAATGTAACTTGGTGAAGCACTGTGTGACCACTTGATTACAAAGGTGCAAATGAATAGCCTAGTGAAGGGACACCCATAGGGTGAGGTGTGAGTATGGGAAAGTCTGTGGAGTATTCTTAGCCTCTTTAGGAACACGGTGCTCCCAGCCTCTCAACATGTTCATCCACCGAGAAGCACACCAGATCTTATTTTACTCTTATATTTCAATTAACAAAGAAATGAATTTCATAATGACACTTTCAAACACGCATCCCATAGTACTTTGCTAATACTCTCCCTGTACTGTCCTTCACTTCCTTGGTTCCCAAAATAGTTTCTCTTTAGCTTTCATTTGCTTTTCTGTGCAAAAATTTTCAACAATCTTGAATCACACATGAGGTAAGACATGATACTGTATCCCTTTCACTTCTTAGTACTTCTGCCATGCTTCTTCTTTTTTATCTTCTGGATGTTTGAGTTTTTATAGGGTTTTATCTTGACTGTGTGTGCAGATACACAAAGACATATACAGGCATTCTCATGCACACTCGAACACACATTTGCATGCACACGTTATTACACACATGCATACATATGCACACATATTCATGTGCACACTCATGCATATGCACCCACATAGGCACTCACACACATATATACATTATCACACACCCATATATGAACACACACATACACATGCACTATATGTGCACATGTACACTCACACATATGCATACACATGGGCACTCATGCACACAAACGTTTATGCACACACATATACACACATGCATACACACAAATGCACTCTCAGATACATGCACACAAACAAACACACATGCACAGATACAGTCACATGTGTGCGCACACACACACACACACACACACACACACACACACACACACACAGATAGTTTTATAAATATTCTTGGTCCTTGAAAGCTTGTAAAAGGATAATTTAAAAATACTTCTGAATTTTAAGCAGTTGAGCCAGTTTTTATAACTGGGGGACATCTTAATGTGGACCATAAATGCACTCTAGTAATGGTGGGGCTTTAAAATGGATGACCTCTGCAGGACTCCGGAGCTGTATTCATGAGGAATCTATGAAAGGCCTTTAAAATTTCACAGCATGCTACAATCATTATCAAGTTAATTTGTGCACCACCCAGTGAGAGAAGTAAATACTGATATCCTATTCTAACAAATAAAGAGTGAGGAGATCATTTTAATTTTAATAATGGAGGTCATTTTATTTTCATCTTAACCCTCTGCACAAATTAAGACTTTTATTTTAGTTTTTCATCACTTACTTCCTGTCATCTTGAACACAAATACAGACTTCTAGTGTTCCAAATCACTAGCATCCAAACACAGAAATGAAGTTCATATTGCTTAGAAATCTATCAATGAAAATAAGCTCATCATGGATTTGGTAGTGACAAAACAGTTCATCATCTAAGAAAATAGCAACTGTTTCATCAGATCACACAAATTCATGAAGTTAGGTCTTCTGGCATATCAGCTTCTAATGTGACTTCACGTAAAATTAAAAAAAAAAAAAGAAAGAAAGAAAGAAAAAGAAAAAGATCTCTTGCTATGTTTTCTCATTCTCACAATGATAGCAGCTAGAGAATGAGGTTGACCAAGGTTAGACTATCCTCAGATAATGTGTATTTACCAGTGCTGACATGGCTGATTCATGTGTGTTATATATGTTCCCCTGCTTTAGAGCAATATTAATAAGAATGGAGTAGGCAATATTTCCATATCCACAACAGGGAAAATAGCACATAGGTGTTCATGCTGCTTTTTTGAAATATGCCAATGACAATGGCAACAGCAATTCATGACTTCAACTATAAGACAAGCCTCCAACGCAATACTACACACCATGCCCAAAATGCAATTCTTCATGTCCAATAGCTGGGCAATGACTGACACATTGTCATGTAAAACCTGTTCTATGATAACATAAGATGGGTGAATGATATTCACCTAAAAGCAAAACTTTCAAAAACTTTTGCCACAAAAGTAATTGCTTCTATAAATGCCTGACTGATAGCTTTCAATCAAAACCATAACAATTGGGGGAAATTTTTAATTTTACCATTATAGTTTTTCTCTAAAATTATAATTTTGATAAAAGAATGTATTTGGCCTTCTAGATGATGGTAAAGACAGAGAAAGTTTCCTTAAAACATCTGCATGCCTTCATATCTAAAATACACTTTTATTTTCAATTTTAGAAAAATAGGTCATTTTATTAATATATGAAGCAAGACATTGCCAGTTTCTGTATTGCACTCCTTTAAAATACACTTTAATAGTCCTCTATAATCACAACTCTCAGTACTATTAGAGGAATTCTTGATAGCATATTTTTAATGTACCTGAACCAGTTCTTTTTTTATCAAACAAAATGATTTTCAGTAATAAACGGAGCCTACTCTTTAAGGGTACTTATTTGGAGAGATTTTTATAAAACTGGAGTATCAAACAATTAATAGCATATCATTGGTAACTGATGCACTTAAATTATTAAACATGTCTTGTATCCAAAGCTCCCTGGATTTCTATTAGGATTAATCTTAGGCATAAAAATTGAAGTTTAGGGTGTAATAATGTGGTACCAAATTTTTAGATGCAAGAGGGAAAATAGTATTTTCACAATGAAGGACTCAAACAAAAACACATACACACACACACACACACACACACACACACATACACACACGCATGCACGCATACACACACACAACTTAGTGAGGAATACATTCCTGACTCAAGGAAACCTCAGATGATGACAATGAAAATGATCTCCCAAATGATTGAGAATCCTGCTAAGAATCTTAAAGGGACTCTCTCAGTTTAGTACTCAAATTCTATGAGGATATATGGCTGTTTCTGTTTCACACACAAGAAAATACATGCTTTTGTTACTGGGATAGAGCTTTCATAAGAAAGCACCATAAGCCAGATGATTTAATGAACTGACATTTTTGTTTCACAGATTTGAAGCTCAGTCAGAAATCACCATGATGGCAGGATGGGAAAGAATCTGGTTTAAGTCTCTTTCCATGTCTTATGGGAAGCTTTTTTCCTTCTAAGTATGTGCTCAAGTTTCTCACTTTTACAAGGACAGTAGGTATGTTGAGTTAGTGTTCTCTCTAGAGGCTTCCCTCTTGCTTGATTATGGAAAAAAAAGTCGCAATATTTAGAGGGATACATTTTCAGTAAAAGAAGGTCTAAGACCTTGTTTTTTAACTAGAAAACAAATGCAATTAGATACTCAATCTATCATAGTTGAGGAAAGAATGGGCCAGATTTCTGTATGGTGTGGTGTGCTTTTCTAGAGCTGTGCCTCAAGAGAAAATTGCACAGTTCTTGAGAAGTGAGACAAAAGAAATAAGCAAGACTGAGAAATAAGAAAAGCTTACTTCCAGAAATGCTTAACAAAAATTATGCGACTTTCTATAATGCAAATAGAGCTGGGGCTTAGGGAAAGAATCACGTGAGTTAATTCTCAGAAGGAAAGGTGAAGAAATAAGCACAGGAGTGGGGTCTGGACCCACAGTTTCCCACAGCAGGAGCCACCTCCACTATGCCCCTAATGCAGATGATGGTGTCTGTATGGAGAGCCACTAACTGCAAGGTGAATAGTTCTTGATGGCTGCAGATATAATTAGTGGATAAGAATTACTTTACACGTTAGTTATGAGTGAACACTGACTTTACTGCAGAGACATAATTTACACCATCCAAGTGTTAAGAATAAATCCCTTGATATTACTGGTTGTGATTCAGAAGATTAAAGATTTTAGAAATTTAAAGAAATGACCATGCTGAGCTCCATGGGAACACTCATATGTCTTGTGTGAGCACAAAGAGCGTAAGGTAGGGCACGATGCCAGTGAAAGGATGTTAGAAGGAACAACCCTTGGACTTGTATTTAATTGGTAAATTAGACATCAGTTATGAATAAAGACTGGTGACAGCTTTTATATAATACAGAGAAGGAACTGTTGTAGTGAGTCACAGTTTCCATTATCTTATGAAGAAATATTATTTAAATACCCATCACATGAAAGAGAATGGCTAAAGATCTCGAGATTTGTTATCATTGGTATTGTCCATCTTCCTAATTCCTACTGTGACAAGATAGCCAATTCTGAAAAATAAAGGTTTATTCTTATTAACAACCTGGACAATAACAAGATTACTATTTTCTTCATTGCTATCTTTAAAATGTTATTATTAATAATTATCATAGATGTTTGGCAATATCAGAATGAATATTATCCCTACATAGTATTATAATCTAGCTCTTTTCCATCAGGCAAAATGATATTTAGTATTATTGATATGAAAATGTCACTGTACATGTGGTATCTTAAAAGTGAAATAAAAAAATTTGTACAAAGTATGTAAGGACTGGGGATACCGTGTTAGTTACTGCATACTTTTAGACTACATCTCCATACATATTTCTTATATTTTTTATCTTTTGATCACAGTGACTTGCAAGTCTTATGATATCAAGAGATGTGAACAATTAAATAATGTTAATTGTTATAGAATATTAGTTGAAGATATATTCATTTATTTATCCTGTGGAATATTTGTTTAAAGATGCAAAGATGTGTTACATTATTTTGTGTTCCATTTGTTTAATTATGTGAAGTTGTGTTACTTTGCCTGCCTAAAACACATTATTGGTCTAGTAAAGAACTGAACAACCAATGACAAAGCAGGAGAAAGAATAGGCAGGGCTGGCAGACAGCCTTGGAGTAAAAGACGGAGGAGCAAGAAAAGAAGGGGCCAGCCACTCAGCTACATAGCCAGACACTGATTAAGAAGGAAAGAAACATATACAGAAATAGAGGAATATAAAATACCAGAGGTAAAACATAGATAAGATAGTTCAAATTAACAAAAGTTAGCTAGAAACAAGCCAGCCTAAGGCTGCCCATTCAACAAGCAAAGATTAAACTTACCCAAAATCAGTCAACTGTCAATTTTCCTATACTGAGTACAATTGTACTTTCTATGTCCTTCCTGAAAAGTGAATAATTATAGTCTTCCAAATTATAGTGTTCATGTACCTTACTCACATTGGTAGCAGATAATAGTATTTTCTTTTTAATTTTTTTTTAAGCAGAAAATACCAAATTCTCCCATAATTCCCTTGATTGTCTGTGCTGGAGAGTTTTATGTCAACTGGATATAAGCTAAAGTCCATCAGAGAAGAAGGAACCTCAATTTTAAAAAAATGCCTCCATAATATCCAGCTGTGGGGCATTTTCTTAATTAGTGATTGATGTGGAAGCCCCAGCCCATTGTGAGTAGTGCCATACCTGATCTGGGAGTCCTGGGTTCTATAAAAAAGCAGGCAGCTTCGGGCTCTGCTGTAGGAAGGTGGGAGAGCTGGTTCCGAGGTCCTAGGTGTGGGACAGCTGTCACTGGCTTCCCCCCATCAGCTGCAACACTCGGGAGAGTGGCCTTTAAACCTAGATTGGGCAACACAACAGAGCTAGCTCTGATGATATGATATTGGTGTGGGAGAGAAGAACCTGAGGGTGAGCAAACAGGCTGGCCTTGCCCCTTGCAGGAAAGTTGAAAAATAAATAAATAAAAAAAAACAAAAATAGAAAAAGCCAGGTGGCACAAGCCTTTAATCCCAACACTCAGGAGACAGAGGCAGGCAGAACTCTGTGAGTTCGAGACCAGCCTGGTCTACAAGAGCTAGTTCCAGGACAACCTCCAAAGCCAACAGAGAAACCCTGTCTCAACTCCCCCCCCTCAAAAAAAGACAGGAAAGTTGGCAGAATAACCAACCCTGCAACTACCCAGACCCAGAATCAGGGTTATGAGTTGGTAGACCCCAGACCCCAATATCTACCCAATCTATGATCTGCTAGAGCATGTGAAGGGAACAGTCCTGAAGAGCCAAAGCTGCAGGATCTCCCCAACACAGGGCAACAACAGGATATCCAAGAGGAGTTTCAGTGAGGGCTGAGCATTGATACGGTAGCAGAAACCAGAGTCCTAGAACCAGACCAATGACTCTTTGCAATGAACACTTACCAGTAAAGATATATGTCCTACTGCAGCTTCCATGAAGAGATTTTTCTGTGTTTATTTTTCTCTTAAATTTTATTTTATTTGGTGGGGCTGGGGGTCCTTGCAAGGGCATATATGAAGGGACTAGAAAATTAATGGGGTAGAGATGCTTGAAATAAAAGACACAAAGAATAAATAAAAAGAAAGTAAAAAAATACATAAATAAAAAGAATCCATTCAATCATGTATCAAAGTTAATAATGGTTCCAGATGTGCAGTTTAAAACATAGCCTGGATACCTCCTAACCATCCTTCCAGTGACAGCAATGGCTTTAAGGGTGTGTGTATGTATGTGTGTATGGTGTGGTATGTGTATGTGTGTATGGTGGTGGTTGTGGTGTGTGTGTGTGTATATGTGTGTGTGATGAGTATGTTTGTGTGTGATGTGTACGTTTATGCATGTGCAAGTGTGTGTGTGTGTATATAGCTGTGTGTGTGTGTGTGTGTGTGTGTGTGTGTGTGTGTGTGTGTGTGTGTTAGGGTTGAAAGGGAGAGAAGAGAAAATGTGAAGGGAGTGATATGAATACATTATAAATGTGTCCTTTTGTTAAATTGTTAAATAACACACAGTAAAAATATTTTCAGATCATTTGTGAAAGGATGTGAGTAAAATAGAAAAAAAGAAGAAAGGAAGCAGGCTGAGCAGGTCATGTTGAGCAAGCCAGTAAGCAGCAACTTCCATGTCCTCAGCATCAGCTCCTGCCTGAAGGTTCTTGCCCTGCCTGAGTTCCGGTCCTGACTTCCTTCAGGACTATGATGTGGAAGTGTAAGCCAAATAAACCCTTTGTTCCCCAACTTGCTTTTGGTCATGGTATTTCATCACAGCAATTGAAAACCTAACTAAAATATTATCTTAAGGAATGGAAGACTTTTTTAGCCCTGCTGGATAAGTCCTTAGTGTAGCTCAGATTTCCATTTTCTTCTCTGTCCCTTTCTTCTTCTTCCTACTTTTCTGTCTTCCTTGGTTACTTTCCTCTATTTTTTATTAACTGTATTCCCTTCCTTCTTGTCTCTTTTTTTTAATTAGGCAGGTATATCAGGGAGATTAGGGCATTATAATAAATGTAATGAAATTATTTACTCAAAATTTCCAATCTCAAGACAAAGTTAATGATTTTTCTTTTTTTTTTTTTTGTATTTTTTCTTCTTAAAGAAAAAATATATAAGTAATGTTAGTAGAAGGAAGTTTTTGTTTATTTTTTTAAGGAGAAAGACCATAGCATGGTGATTCATTTATTTAATCCCAGCACTTGAGAGGCAGAGGCAAGAGGATTTCTGTGGGTTTGAGGCCAGCCTGGTTTGCATATCAAGTTTCAGGATAGTCAAAGCTACATACAGACCCTGTCTCAACAAGAACAAAAGAAAGAAGGGAAGAAAGAAAGAGAGAGACAGAGAGAGAAAGAAAGAAAGAAGAGAAGGAGGGAGGAGGATGGGAGGGTGAGAGGGTGGGAGGGAGGGAAGAAGATGAGAGAGAGGGAGGGAGGAAGGAGGGAGGGAGGAAAGTCCAGAAGAGGTTTCCTGGAGGATTTTCTGAAAGATCTCAAGCACAGTGGTTTGGGGAATTACTAACTGATCAGGGGCTACCAGGAGATAGAGTGTGACAGGAGACAGAGTGCAGAGACCACCAAAACTCAAATTAGGAAACATTACAAAGGGCTGGGTAATATGGGTCACACCTGTGACCTCAGTATGCAGGCATCTGAGAGGAAAATTGCTATTAGTTCCAGGCCATTTGTGGTGTTTCCCAATAACCATGACTTGCTTACTTGCAGGTGCCAGACTTTTTTTTTCCTGCTGTAATCTTACCCTTACATAAAAGTGACTGAAAAGATAGTTCAGGACACAAGAACAAAAAAACCAGCCTAAGCTGGTACAAATGTGGTAGCCTCTTTTTTGTTTGTTTGTTTGTTTATTGTGAGTTATAGATGTAATTGGTGAGATGAAACCATTCACAACTGATCTGATAGAAACAATTTTAGTATTTCCTGGAAATAGGCCCACTATGTCGATGTGTGACTGCCTCCTCCCCCTCACAGCACTATCTTCATTTAAGAATTCTATATAATCTATACACGGAAGTACTACTTTAATCTCTGTATTGACTGACTATCTAAATGGACTAGTGTGCTTGCTTAGTCCTGCTTTATAGCAAGGGAAAGCCTCCCTGAGTCCTTTCTCTGTGATGGCAGCAATGTTAACTTGAGCATTCCCCTCCGCTTAATGTTTTCATTATTTTCTCTGCCCATAAATAAGATGTCAACAGTTTTAATACTTCATGAGCAGTATTCTATAAATTATGGTAATATTCTGTACTTCTGTGACCTTTACAATATTGTGTGATTTGGTTGGCTGACCCCTCTATTTATAGCCCTGCTGAGTAGCTGAGAAAGAATGAATAGCCTGCCGCTAATGAAAATATCATATATCGAGAGAGTCCACCGATGGTACTGTCTTGGTCTAGATGGCTATATTTCACAAGCTATAGAGGAGTGTGCATTGTAATTCTGATAACTCATTCCCTTGACAGAGGCTATAATGAGATTAGGAATCACTCAAATGAATTCATTTGCTGAAAAGGTTTGTGTGCAGGCCAAAAGGACTGGGTTTTAACAAAATTTCACAGGCATACACATTTGAAGTTACATTAGTTTTGATTCTCTATCAGTATTTTAGATGGTATGTTTGATGTGTGCACTAGTAAATATGATTCAGAATAATGAGCAAATTTCTTCTACAACCTTAAAAACAACAACTCAAAATATTCTATTACTTAGAATTTTTGACTCAATTTTGCCTATTGGAAATAAGCATGTATTCTTTAAATATTAAAATCGGTGAGTTTAATGTCCAATATAATATAATATAACAGAAAACATTATTTTCTAAAATAATTATTCATAATTTTTTATTTATTGCCACATGTATATATGCTGACTCATGGTATATGTTGCTTGCCTAAGGAGTATTAAATAGCATTCCTAACTATGATGATACCTTCACTAAATAAACAAATATTGATGTTTTACAACTGCCTTTAGAATCCATTGAAGGAAAGGAAAGTGAATTCTTTTCCAACAGAGAAAACCTCTTAAGACTGTGCCAATCTGTCAATCTGTATGGCACCTGGCTTCTTTTATAAAAATAGCTTTTGCCCTGAGAATATGTGAACTCTCTGCAGCCCTTGTTAATTTGTCATGATATATTAGTTAATACATGAACAATCCTAATTAATACAATGACCTGGCTCATTTTTGGGCATCTGAACTCTGAGCCATGATATAGGTGCATTGTCTGGAGCTGAGGCTTTGAGAAGAATGGGCCTGCACACTTCGACCCTCTCCTCATACATTTTGTTGCTGCTGTTTTCAATGCATTTCTAAATAAAGAGCTTTTGCTTGGAGGAGACCTGCAGCCTTCCTTCTCAGAAGCAGCATGGGCAGGCTGGGCCGTACATGTTCATTTTCAATTAGTATCTTGTATCTACTCATTTAAAAAGCTTATGGGAAGCCATTATGTGTTAAAGGATCTTAGACACGTTAGATATGATTTATAACATAATGTGGAATTAGACAGGTTTAGTTTGATTAAACAGCACATCTGTTGGGGTAGTGGAGAAGAGATTTATGAAGCGGAATTAAGTCAAAGAGAGAAAAACAAAATAGCTGTGCATAGCATTAAAGACTATAAACAGAACCTATGTGGTCGGAGGTACTTAATCATATCTGCAAATATAGCTTTCTGCATTTTTCGATATATTTTGGGGACTTTTGAAACCTCGTCTCATTTCAAGCTCACTGCAGTTTTCCCAAATCAGCAAACTTTGTGGTTTGTGGGAAAGGAAACTGAGGGTCTGAGAACGCAAGGATCTCACTTGAAGACTGAAGGCTTGGCCAAGACAGAGCCTAGAATCAAACCCACGTTCTAGCTCTTGGTTGTTTTTCTCTGTATCCATGTTCTTCCCATCCCTCCATGATGCCCTGAAATTTGTTAGTCTATTTCTCTCATGCTGCTCATATATGATAGTGCCTTGAGTCTCATCAGAAGTGCTGGAGGTATTCTAATCTGTCCAGTACTGGTTGGTATTCTTGCTTAAATCATGCACGATGACATGATGAGAGATCCACATAGAATTCAAGGTAACATAGAATTCAAGGTATGTCTCTTCAGCATTCAATGTCCAGATGTTCCTCCTCTTAACCAGTCACCACACTGATACACATTGATGAACAAACCCCATTAGTATTTACATAGTTTTGCTCTGATTAGGAATTGAAAGAGTCTCTCCACTGACATTTTGTATCTTTACTATAAATACTAGCATTTTCATTTGGACATAGAAGGGTTTTGATATTTAATGAATACTCAACTTTAAAAATTTAATAGTTAATTGTAAAAACTGAGAAAAGACGTATAACATAGTACCTACTCTACTGCTGTGAAGAGACACCATGAGCTAGGCAACTTATCAAAGAAAGAATTTATGGTGGCATATACTTCAAAAGGTGAGTCCATGAACATCACAGAAGGAAGCAAGACAGCAGGCAGGCATGGCACTGTCACAGTAGTTGAGAGCTTTAATCTGATCCACAAGTACAAGGCATGCTTGTGGATCTGATTAAACAGAGAATGAATGGACTTTGGAAATCAAAAAACCCACCACCAATACATACCTCCTCCTACATGGTCCTACCTCTTAATCCTTTCCCACAATGGTTCTACTAGTTGGAGATCACATAACCAAATATCTGAGCCTCTGGGGCCATTCTCATTCAAACCACCACAGATCTCTACTGTGGGCTGTGAAAACAACCCACATTGTAATACTTATAGTTTACTCAGTACCTGAATGATAGCTAATTACCATATTTATGATTAAAGGGTCTTTTTAAATTAGCTTTGGGTATCCAAGTCGAAAATTTCAAAGGACACACAGTGATGGAACACTTACAAATACTGTAACAAATACTTGCATTGAACTCTAGTATACAACTTGTAAAGCTGAGAGAAGAAAATGATTAGGTTTATGCGTAGTTGTATGATTTTTATTTCTGAACATGCATAAGAGATTTTTTTCTGATTTTTCTGAGCTGTTCTACAATTTCAAAGAATCATTTGTTCAAAGTAAAGTTGCTGCAAATCAAAGTTGACTTGTTATATTGTGTAATTTCATGTTGCTGGAATAATTGTCGGGATATTAAGTTGAAGTCAAGCTGCAGCAGATAACAGCACAGTGTAACAAGATCACTTCATTATATTAATACATAGAACAATTACTTTTCGAATGTTTCTTTGAAAATTTAGCAACACTTGCTATCATTTTCAGCCTACTGAAAGCATCTGAGAATCATAGGTGGTTTTGTGTTCTGAGATGTGTTTATTTGGAAAACAGAGAGTAACAAAGCTAAAATAATATTTTTATCTAAAGACAAAGTCTCAGGTGGAAGAGACTAAACATTATTATATCCACCATGCATGATGCTTAACTAAGGCATCAAGGAAATCAATGGCATGACTTCCAAGTGCTTTCTCTTGGGTATTTCTGTTGGAAGCCAGTCACACCCAGAAGGGCAAATGCTGAATTATTCAGTGGGACCTCAGACAGCTCTTGCTTCAGTGGTGAACACCAAGAACACTGTCTCCTTTTACCATCCACGGACTTCCTTGATGCTGGCCTATGCTTACTGGAAAACAGCACTACACATTTGATTTCCGCTGGAGCTTGGTGAAGAGATGGTAGGTAGTATTTTTTTTCTTCATAACTGATTCATCTCTGTTAATGACATATACCAGCAGGGCTAGAAGTATCTGTCAGCATTTTTATGGTAACTGGCTCCTGTCAGAATTTATTATGTGACTACAGGAAAATCGTCTCTCAGGGATGAATTGTGATATGTTAAAATCTCAGTTTGAAGGAAGAGTGGAGGATAAAAATGCCCCCAGGAGGCTCCAGTAGGATATGTCCAAAGCAAATCCAGGTACCTTTATGGTTCTGTCTTAGTATAAGTTAGGGAACTGATAAGGGAGGAGTTCAATTTTCTGGCACATATATTTGACATGCAAGAAACAGTTATTATGGATAGCAGTACAGTGTCGAATTTGGCTTCTCTTAATCGTCCCATTATTTTATCTCTGGGTCTTCCATTGAAGGTCAGAAGCAAGTTCATACTTCCATTAACCATCTTTTTGTGTTAAATATTTTGATGTCTATGTAGACATTGAGACTTTATTATCATCTCTAAGAAGTTTATAGCCTATCTACAGTTAAACAACAAATAACAACATATAAATCAAAATAGGTCACTGCTATTATTATGCTATAAATAATCTCCACCTTCTCATAATTAGTTTATTATTTATTGAGATCCCTAAAATCAACCTTTTTCTTAATTTCAAACATTGCTATTCTTTTGACTCATTTCTGGTATTTAAACTTTGAAAGGGATTGGAAGGGAAAAATCAGATCACTTTAAGAGAGAAAGTAAACCGTTGAAAGAGTGTTTATCTTATAGAACAACCCCATAAATATTATATATGTATGTTTTATTATTATTTATAATCATTTTTCTTATCATACAATTTAAAAACATTTAAATGAATGATTTTCAGGACTGAAGTTGAATGTTTTCTTGATCACCGATCAAACCAACAGAAAGGTGTATGTTTTGTGAGGAAAGTACCCTTATCATCCAGGTTTATACATTCTTCATTTTGGTGTATCTACCTGAACACTGGGTCTCAGATTCCCCACACTTTCACAGATCAGATCAAACATCTCAATTGAAACTTCATGTCTGAGAACAGTCTAGAACTAATTCCATTATTGTAAACTGTATTTTGGTGACTCAACAGTATGTGGGAATCCTACACATTGAGGAAATCAGAGCTTTCCTTTTCCTTACACTGGAAAGTTCCTTACACTGCCAGTTCATTTCATTTGGAATAGACCTCTATGATTAGACAGGTAGAGCTCCTCCTTAGAATTCAGCACTTGTCAATTACATTTCTTTCCCCCCATTTTCATATTGTTCCTCTACACCCTAGAGAAACATCCAGATGTCTCATTGTCACAGTGTCCATGACATCACTAAATAAGGTTTCTTAGTCCTCTTATTAAGAGGACCTTTGCAATAATAGCTCCAGCACAAGTGAGCTTTAGTGTTTTAAGCTCTTTTACGCCTCAAAAATTCCATAGCTGTTCATATCACACGACACTTGCTATGACAACTAAGTCAGTCACACTAACCCAACCCACATTCCACCTTTTCCCCCCCTTATCTGACAACCCACCATAGTATTCACTTTGCAACATTTATTAGGATTTCAAGTTTACATAATGCAAGAAGCAAGATTATTTTGTACAAAACTCTTGATTAAACCAGGCTTCAGGTATTTATTTTTCAACATTTTCACACACATCTTCTTTTATTTATTTATTTTGAACTCCAACTTCTGATCTAGTATGGCTTAGTCATTCAATTAAGGCTCCTGATTAGTCTTTAGCACCCCATTCTATTTCTATAGTCTTATATCTTTCATAACCTTAGACATTGTTTTTGAAAAGTATTTGACAGCTAACTATTTTGTAGAACATCCCTTAACTAACGATTTCTGGTATTTTCTCATTGCTAGTTTGAGGACTTGCATTTTTAGCAAGCATACCTTAGTGAGTATGCCTCCTCCATGCATCCTACAAGGAAGTACATGATGTCAAGTTGCCCCATCCTTAGTGATACTAATAATGACTCTTTTGTGGGTGAAATGGCCCTCATATGTAAACACTCAATCCCTAGCTGGTAGCACTGTTTGGGAAAGCTGTGAAACCTCTAGAATGTGGGCATTAACTCTAGGAAGACCTAGCTGGGGTAAGCCTTAAAGTTTCAAATTCATTACCTTCCTGAGTACCAAAGGTATGTGACAGCTTCTGTTGTCATAGCCATAATCTGTTACTATACCATGCCTTCCCTGCCATGATGGACAGTTATCTCCTGAATCATGGGCTGAAGTATTTTTCTTCCCTTAAATTGCTTCTGTCAAATATCCTGCCACAATAATGAGAACAGCGGTCACAAAGACTTTGGTTAAGACAGTGACTGCTGGGCTTCTCAGGCATAAAGTCAACAGTTCTTTTTGAAAATCAATAGGGTATCTATTAATGTGACATTTCTTTTTTCTTTGTGTATGTGGATGTGTATGCTCATGTATAGGTGCATGTGTGTGTGTGGGTGGGGTCATATGTTAGAAAACTCGAATGTGTTTCCTCAGGCGCTATACACCTTGGCTTTTGTTTTGTTTATAATAATTACAAACTGTCTGATGGCTCATGCTTCTTATTGGCTAGCTCTCTCTTAATTATTAACCCATTTCTATTCAACTATGTATTGCCATGAAACTGTGGCTTACCTGTAATTCTTACACAGTACCGCTTTAGCAGCATGGCACCTCCCTCTTGGTTTCTCCTACCTTGGATTTTGAAACCAGATCTTTGACAGAAGCTGAAGTTCCATGATTTGACTATATTGGAGAGTTGGTGAGTGACAGTAATCTGCCTGCCACTGCCTCCCCACTGCTGTGATTACAATTGGCTGGCGACCACCACAGCCAGCATTTTTTTTTTTTTTTTTTTTTTTTTGCATTTGTTCTGGGGGTGAAGCACAGGTCCTCTAGCTTGCCTAATGTACACTTTAATATCTGAGTTATCTCCCCAGTCCTGTAAATATTTTACTTATACTCAAACTTCTGCTCATATATTTCAGCATTAGTTTACTTCCTGGATCTAAGGAGACTATTCTAAAAAAGAGCAATGATACATGTTTTTGTCCCTAACCCCTCAATCTTGCCTGGTTCTCATACCCTTGTCTGTGGGTTTCCTGAGGTCCTCATCCCATGTCATTTGTATTTGTCTTTTTCCATTACTCTAAGCCTGGAGTAGTACCTGTTATGAACCATGAAAGGAATGTGATGGTTGGAGGATACTATAGTGAGAATTTGTTCCCACCAATCGTTTTGGAGTCTTAGTCAGTGTGTGGTGGTGACCCCTCATAAGGAGGAGGAGGGGTCATGGTTGCTCTCTCTCTTGGGGTGATGGTCTGAGACCTGGTCATCATCCTGCATCACAGTATCCTGTACCTCTAAGGGCAGAAGACGCTGCAGCTGTTTACCTTCATTGTGTAAGTGTTCCCCAAATAAATATCTGTTGTTCTTTTATTCGGCATTTGTGAACTTCCTTAATCCGACTTCCAGCCATCTAAGCAAGTTCAAATCCATCTCTGAAGAGCTTTCAGCTTTCACTCTCACTACTTGTTTTGTTTCCCTCTTTGGAAATGAAGAAACTGTGGTGAAGTGAGCTCCCAAAAGTAGCACAGTCAGCAAGTCAAGCTTCAGTAATTAAAAATGTTATCTTTAACTTTTTCTTTGTTCTGTTCTACACAGTACGTATCTCCTAGAGTAGGGCCACTAAAATCTCAGTGGTATGGAAGTGGAGAGAATGGAAAGAAATGACAAGAGAAGAATTAGAAGTAGACCATAACATGAGCAACTGCAAGTGAGTAGGCAGAGAATTTCTAAAAACAAAACAAAACAAAATATTATGAACATTGTTCTGTGAACAAGATATTTTGTGAGAATCTACTACAGGGCAAATAAAATCAAGAAAAAGTGTTACATATTTTTAGGGAAACTATCCATGTACTTTTCATTCTCAACAGAACTGAAATTTTGACAGAATCTGATTGAGATCATTTTGAGGTCTTTTTCTTGGAGACAGAGATTATTCTAGACTTGTGTTTGGGATTTGTACTTTGTGCTTTATTGCAACAATAAGGAAAACTTAGCTGCTGATTTTTGGAACCCTTTTCTCCAAAATTTATATAGACACACATTACCTAGAAGTTAATCTGTTTCTTTCAAATGATGATGGAATTATAATCGTCCTAACCATAACCACTTTAGACAATTATGATTCATTGAATATATCGAGGATGCACCATAGTTTATGTTATTCATCGTAATGTCTTCTGATGCAAGCATAGATAGTATGTACGCATACACATATAACATCTTTATATTTTGTAGTAGAAAAAATATTCAAATGCTACATTTCATGCCTGGTCTATAAATATTGCTAATAAAGAGTGAATAGCAGTAACACTTAGTCTCCAGCTGTTAACATGAAAGGTTGAGATCACTAAAGCTTTGTGAAGATACTGCTAAAATATAAGCATATTACAGAAATTAAAGAGAAAATTGTAATCTGTGATGATGTAATACACAAGTTTCATAGAAGAAATGTCTAAGATGCATGACACTGCAGTGAATGCAAGCCTTTACTTTAGGGAATTTTGTCTGGGTTCTAAAATGAGGGGAGAGAATTGTGCCTTCTTTGGTTTCCTACCCCCTCTCTGTAGAAAACCACTTCTTTGAAATATATTTATATATACATATATGTACATATTTCAAAGAATCATGGTTATAATATATTAAGAATACATACACATAAACACACCACACACACACACACACACACACACACACACACACACACACAAACACTCATATACATACATATATAGATAGATGTGGGGGAATCCTCATTTCAAAAGAAAGATGACTTGAAATTCATTGAATCAATGAAGAATTTATGAAGGAAAAACATTTTGAAATACATTTTTGAGAATAAGATAAAGGTTTAGACATTTTGAAATGGCAGTGTGAAAGTAGTGGGAATGAAGACTATTGAGGGACAAGCATCATAAATAAAAAGTTCAAAAAAATAGGGTGTGTTCAAGGATTGGAGGATAGTAGAATGAGAGACAAACCTAGCAAAATGGTATCTGATTCAATTACCAAACTAAAGAATTTTTATCTTGTTAAATAAGCAGAGAAAGTCCTTATGCATCTGCACACAGCTAAGCATGTATGCAATTTTCAGTAGTATAAGGATGTAGCCAGACACCTACTTTAAAAGCACACATTTGGCACTAACAGACTGCACGAGGGAGAGGTCACAGTTAGCGAGACTCTCGTGAAGGCAAGGCCAGAGCAGAAGTAGCATATATTTTATCTGCTAAATGACAAATAGAATGAGAGAATACATTTTAGTTAAAATTCACAGGAATTATTTACTTGTTTGAAAGTTTTTCTTTTTTAATGCATCAAATTACATGAAAACATTCCATGTATTTTTTTGGAAATAATATAAAATATACTCCTAATAAACTGTATTTTAAAAATGGATATCAATTTCTCATTATGAGAACATAATAAATGACTTTTAAAAAAACATTTTGTTGATTCTTTGTAGATTTCCTAGCAATCACACTTATCTTCATGTCACTCAATATCTTCCCTTCCCTGGCTAACCTACCCATAAAATAAAATAAAGAAATAAAAATGACAAAAATTAAAAAGAAAGAAAGAAACCTGACTATAAAAGCTGTGGTATGTCATGGTGTGTCACCCAGTCTACATTTTTGCTCAAACAGTTTTCCTTGCAAATATTTGTTACAATGAGTCATCCTTTGGTCTGGTTCAAAGCCTCTGGCTTCTGTTACAATATCAAGAGGGGATCCTCAGCAGTAATCCTCTTGGATATCCTGTTGTTGCCTTGAGTCATGGGAGAACCCACAGCTTTTGTTCTGTAGGATCCACCCCTTCCCATGCTCCAGCATTTCTTAGATGGGGAAGATGGTGAGGTGGGCCTACTCAAAGCCCTGGATCTGGACCTGGGTGTTAGCTGAGTTGGTCAGGTCTTCTAGTCTCCTATGCTTTGCCCAGGGGAAGGACAGTACGAGCTCTCCTGCACTGTCCCAGCAAGGGGTGGGCTAGTTCTCCAGCATACATACCTCCAGGGTCACCTCTCCAAAACTGAGTCACAGATAAGGAAAATCCACACATGATTTGAAATGTGGATGGAACTTGAGCTACTTGGCGCTGTGTCACAAGCAGCCACAAATTAGGTTTCCTTCACATTAAATTTTAACTTTTTTGTTTTGTTTTTCAAGACAGTATTCCTCTGGCTGTCCTAGAGAACACTTTGTAGGCCAGGATTGACTTGAATTTGCAGAGATCTATCTGCCTCTGCCTCCCCAGTGCTGGATTAAAGAAGTGCACTACCATATCCACCAATTGGCAATTTTAACTTTCTTGATTATCAACCTTACAAGTCAACTCTTGTACCTATCTGTATTAACTAGTATTTCTATTGCTGTGAAGAGACACCATGACTACGAAAACTCTTACAAAGGAAAACATTTCATTGTGGTGACTCGTATACAATAATTCATAGGTTTTTATCATCATGGCTGGAAACAAGACAGTATTCAGGCAGACATGGTATAGAGCAGGAGCTGCGAGTTCTTACAGGCTCACAGGCAACAGGAAACACTCTGAGACACTGGATGTGGCTGGAGTATATATAAGACCTCAAAACGCACCTCCACCGTGACATACTTCCTCCAACAAAGCCACGCCTACTCCAACAAGACCACATCTCCCATTAGTGCCACTTCCTTTGGGGGTCCATTTTCATTCAAACAACCACACTATCTTTGGCCCTTATTATTAGTATGATGCTGTATTTAGTCCTGCCTACCCTTACCTATGTTGTAAAACTTCCCCCATGAAACTATCTTTCTTCCTCCTGCTCTAATACTAGTTGGTTCCCTCATTAGCATCATAGACTAGCACAGTTATACTTAAGAGATGATAAACTAATTCATTTGTTAGATAAATTGTGTGGTCATGAGACATAAAATTGAATAGTTAAGGGAGAATAACAGAGGAGAACAAACCACACAAATATAATTCAGTATAAATACCACCCATTTTTGAACCACGATTCCTTACATTCAGAATTATATTTTACTCTAAGTGTCTTAAGATTTATTTATTCAACAAACAAAATTTTATATGCATACTAAGCATTACTAGCCATAAAAATCATTAATTAAAATAATAACTCTCTTATGTCTCTTATCATTAGATATGTAACTATTATAATTTTTTAACTTTAAGATGATGTTATGAGAACTATTCTTTTGTAAATATAGCTATAATTAATGATTTCTATTAATGATCTAACTGGAGTGTTTAAGCAAGAGTAATAGCATAATGCTATACACGATGATTAGAGGTGGGGAATTTTAAGGTAAATGTAATGTTAAACAATAAAGCCTTATGCTGAATGCTTTTTCAATTTAATGTGCCTAGAAATTATATGATGATGCCACATTTTGAGCCTAGGTGCCTGAGAAAATGATGGTACAGTTAAGAAAAGTGAGATCATCTGGAGTAAAGGTGACAAGTTCATTGGGGACATATCAACAATAAGGACCCAGTAGACAAGATATGTACAATAAAGAACTCCACTTCCTGGTGGATCCTGGCCTTTTAATGCCTGGTGAGAATGTTTGTAACCATGGAATAGCTGGAGCTTTTAAGGAAGATCAGGTAAGAAGTAAATGGCAAAGAACTGAAGTGGCAGCCTTGAAGGAAGACCTGCAACAAGAATAGTCACAGTAATAGAGGAATTAATAGTGTTTTTATCTGTACATCAAAGACAGAAGTCATCTAAGAATGAAATTCTCATAAAAATTAAAGAACCATATAAGTTTGTAAACATTTGTAATTGTTTTGAATTCTCTTTAAATCTAGAGCCTTGATCAGAAAGAAAAGAAAACATCAAATCTAAACAACTTGGTAACGGAAACTTGTGGATAAAGGTAACAGAGGTGGGCTGATAGTAGGATGTGGTTCCCATAAAGCTGTATGAGCAAGTCATACTGACAATCAGGCTTCAGCTGAAAAGATCATGGGAGGTAGAGTCAGAATGGGGAATAGTATCAAAGTAGCAAGAAGACAAGGGCTCAGTAATTAATATTAGTTTTCCAGTATGATGGGAAAACATAAAAACAAACAAAACAAAAAACAAGAAAAACAAAAAATCTAGGGTATAGAATACTTATCATGCCAATTTGGTCTTTGTCCTTATGTAGGAACTAGACTGCCTTTGTATTTTGAAATATAATGAATCTTGAAAATGAAAAGAAACTCCTTTATTGGCTGTGGCTGTTTGGAAGGAGTTAGAAAAGACATATGGAGAAAAGAAGATTTTATAGAGTTCAAGGCTTGCTGAATTTATTCCTCTTAATTGTGTTTCATATTCCTCTTTTATGAGTATTCACATATAAAATTGTACATAATATTTAATGAAAACAGGCCTATGGTATCTTTTAGATTTAAATTCTAAGTATGCACATGAATAGAGTTCAATAAAATTATTTTATTGGTGTAAAAAGATGCACCCACAGATGCTTTCCTTCTTTGCAGCTTAATTTTTTTTTTCAGAAAACACAGAATCTGCTAAGGGAATGGAGTAATTAATGTTGCCTGTCTCACAGGGAAACAATACTCAACAAATTTACAGCCCAAAACACAGCTCCAATCAATTCTTACTGTGTCTCAGCATCATGTTTTTCATCCCTATCTCATTCTTTCGTTAATTAAATAAGATTTGTTATTTTCTAGCTTGCAATTCAAAGAGCTTGCAGAACTTCACTAGTTCACAATTCAAAAGCTGTGTGCTATTTTTATATGGAAGGAAGACAGAGTTTCGTTTAGTAAGAGATTATACACATGAAGCAGAGGCAGAAACAGGGACTTGAGGGTGTTCAGATATTGTTTCCTTCCTAATTTAAGTGACTTCCCTTATCACTTCCTTCTATTAAAATGAGATCAAGTAGAGAATTCCTGCTATGAATGACCTGAATGCCAGGAGATATCCACTATGGAAAAAGAAGTTGACAAAGTGTTTGTACAGAAATGCTAGCCTCCAAGTAAATGTCAATTGTTGCACTTCAAAAACATATTCAAGAGTAACTCACCTGGGACAGATCACCAACTCATTAAATGATAGTAATGTGTGGACTTGGTAAGATAATGGACATCACACATGTCCTTTTCAACTGTTTTCTTAAACTGACAAGATGTGGTCATATGCTGAAGCAGGTTTGGAAGTTCTCTAACATGGTCCAAGGTACTTAACCTTGTTGATCTCCAATATTTTCTCCAAACGTGCTTGCTAGAACTTAAGACTTTTCACATTCTTTCATTGAAAGAAGCCAATTTTCAGTGTCACAAATCAAGATTCAGATTCTAAACTACAATAGTGACTGAAGGTATAGAAGCAAAACGAAAATAAATGCTCCTTGAAACTGGGCAATGCAGTTCTTAAGTATTTTGTGGGGAGAAAAGCCATTTCCTGTATCACTTACATGCAGCTGAAAACATTTTGCTTAAATGTCTTGAAAGTGTCTTGGGGGAAATGCATCATTGTGGCCAAAACTCTGAACGAAACAATTTGAGAAGGAAGGTTTGATTGGGCTCACCGTTTTAGTACACTCATCCAGGGATCCAGGGGTTCCTTGGCTTCATTTACTTAGGCAGAGCATCATGGTGGTAAAAATATAGATGGCATACATGATAAATTTGACGTTCACCTCATGAAAGACAGGAAGAAGAGGGAAGTGAAGGAATTAGGCACTAGGTACAGTCTTGAAAGACAAGCCTTCCCCTACCCCCCGGTGGCTTGTCTCTATCTATGCCTCAGCTCCAAAGACTCAAGAACACACCTTGGTATCACCAACTGTTCACATGAACTTAACTACCGGAGACATTTCATATTCGCACTATGAAAAGGTTCCAACAAGACAATAGATGCATGAACTTAGAGTAGGAGACTCCTTGAGGAGCTAAGCAACCCAGGTACTACTAGTATACCAAGTGTTGTGTGACTATGAACTGTATCATCAACACTTCTAATTGGAACTGACACAGAGGACAAGTAAAAACACTGTTATTTCCTGTTTCTTTGAAAATTCAAGCTTTATAGTTGATCTGATACCCTTTCATTGCTCACTTCTTTTTATAGAAGAAACATTTTTTTTGTTTGTTTTTAAAAAAAGATTTTATACCCTAATACCAGGAAATGGAAACAGTACTTTTGTACTTGATAGGAAAGTTGGGCTCCTTTGTGCATCTGTTTCGGTATTGGTGCCTTTGTTCTTTTTCTCTGTGATATACATAATCCATGGCCACAGACAGATGTGGTGTCTTCAATTTTCATCTGAACTCTTCTTTAGGTAAAACTACTTTGTTTCAAGCAATTTAAACACACTAGCCTCAGGACCAACCCCTTTAAAACAGCTTAGCTAGATCTGGTACTGAGACTACCCACTTTCTATGGGTTCCCAAACTACAGTCCTTGGGCTTATAATGAGTCAAATTCAGTTTGTTAGCAAGACATTATAGGGATACATGTATGCAAATGTCAGGGGGAGGAAATCACATGTACAAAGAAAAGCAAAGAAGACACTCAGAAATATATTCAAGATAGATAGTGGCCATATCTATCCCAGGGCTCTTGGTTAATGTTGGACTTCTTTCTATGGGGTCTAAGAGGAAGGGATGTTTGCTTTGGATGATCCTCTATTTTGATTGACAGATTAAATTCTATAATCAGTTCTCTACTACACGTGTCCTTCTCATATTGCATCCAAGCCAACTGCATGCCCAATTATGTGTAGGAGTAACATGGTAAACAAATCTTTTTCTCTAAAAACGCAATTGGAGACACAGTTTCATTTTTTGGTGCCTATACCTCAAACCAATGTAGGCTGATATGGTCCCTCTAATATATGATTGAGTAGAATCAGTCTAAGTATAGTCATTTAGGAGATGATAAACATACCCATTGTTTAGAATGGGTTGTGCATGCACCTTGATGAGGTCCAAGGTTGCTAAGAAGATGCTAGGTATACTTTTCAGGGTGGTGGTATATGCAGATAGTATCTAGGATTGCTGAGTGTATTATGAAGGGGGAAAGGTTCATGGCTCAAGTCAAGTGAAGTCTTATAAACTATCCCCTATACTTGTCTGCCTCTTTTCTGTCTTTCTTTAAAACAAAATCTGTGTTTATTTCTGCTCTTAGGTATATTACCATTGCTACTATATGGTATCCTATCATCTGAAGTGATTTCTTTTAGTACCTTGTCTTCTATTTTATAATTATACTATGCAACCATGAATATTTTATGTTGTACAAATACCCTAGAATAAATAATAAAATGCTACATTATGAAATCTTAGTAATGAAATATTGTGAGTAAAATAATTAGCTGTAGTTAGTTGCTACAGGAAAGATTCCCCATATTTATTCTACCTGTCTGCAATCAAAATTGCCTCAGAGAAAACTCAGTACAGGGCTGGAATACCACAAGGGGAAAGGTGGCCGGTCTGGGAGGTCCTCACATTTGAAATTAGGCCATGGAGGAGAGACAAGCTGAAAATACTTGCACACACACACACACACACACACACACATATATATATATATATATAGAGAGAGAGAGACAGAGAGACAGAAAGAGATAAAACCACATATAACATGAAAATGTTTCAAGAAAGAAATGTTAAACTTTGACTTTTGCTGAAAGATTACAAATGGACAGAAATTCGGTAGTGCGAGTTGAGGATGGCCTATGTAAAAGCAGTAACAGTAACATAACTGATGCACGAACCTTGCCAAAATGGACACTAGCATTTAGTATTTATGTGGGACTATGATATGGATCATGGAATGAAAAAAATAAAAAAGACAATGATAGGATGGAAGAAATTTTTCTGGAATGGGAAGAGTACCTAGATGAAATGGGATATGAAGATGGGAAGAGGACTACTGGGGATGAAGTGGTATGGTTGGGGAGACACGGGCAAGAGGAACCAGATGGAGAGAATCAACACTCACAAGGAAGAAGTATAAACCTCAAAAATAGAACTGCTAGTCGGTCTGCTGATTAAAAATTAAATTTAAAAAATGTAACTGTGCTGAGAAAGGCAACAGGACTATAGAGTAAGAGAAGCAAAAGCTTGAGGATTTTCCTTCTCTCCTGGGAATTGTAAGAACAGCATAGTAGATTGAAGGGAATGAACCATTAGACAGTCATAAATAAGGGCTCAGTCTGGTTATGGTCATTGAAGAAAAAAGAATCTTATGAAGAAAGGTGTGTGGGCTTCAGAAGAAATATAAAGGAATCGACCTTGACTGGAGATAAGAAAATTTCTGTAATTGAAAGGATGTCAGAGCAAACAGACGTGGAGGTAAGCTGAAAGACATGATTCATCCCTTGCTTGTTTTGCAATAACGTGCAAAGAATGGCAAGAAGAAATTAAGGTTTAAGAAGAGATGTGTAGTAACAATTTTAAGAAATGAACATTCGGGTTTATTTTCGAAGATGTGAAAAGCAATTTACAGTTAGTGAACATGAACATAAAGTCAGGCCTATTAGCAATTTTAACACCTTGAATTGGGGCTGCAGGCAGAAATTAGGTTGATAATAGGTTTAACTAGATTTAGAAATTTACATGTGAGACTGTCTCTTTTATTATTCCATCTAGATAAACATATTCCCTACCTGAAACAGTGGTTTCTGGGAAAGGTAGAACCATAATGCTGACAGAATAGTGGCAAAGAGGAAAAAACCCACCTGCAAGTGTGAGTGACTATGTTCACAGTGAGTCCTGCTTTTGAAAGTCAGGTTAGTTCTACCACTTTAAAATAGGTTGGTTCTAGACACAGGCTTTAAATAGTGTACTCTTGTACACACTGATATGGTCTTTCTCTTGGATCTAAAGGATAATATGTATGTCCACTTCCCATGAAGGGAAAAGAAGAAAGAATAAAGTTGATATCAGCAAAGTCCAGAGATGTCATAAATGGCTTGTCTTAGAGCCTGTAAGTCATGGATTGCTTATCCAAAGAGGAAAATGACTAAGCCAAGAGTTGACCCATGTGTTTTACACAACCACTGACATTGTTTCCAATTGCAGTCATGTTTGGCATGGAACTTCACCAAGACTGGAGGTAAACTTCATTGATGTGGTGAGGAGGCATTACTGGATTCCTTACGGTACCAGGGTAGATTAATGTTCCAGTGACAGTTACCCATTCATCCACGTTCACAGAATTTGGACCACCATTTAAGTTCAATATGTGCAAATGAGAAAATGCAAAGGAATGCTTTAGTGGACCCAAGCTCTATGTGACCTGTAGAGAAGCTTGCCTGTTTATTGCTACATTTTGCTTTTGAGACAGGGTCTCATAAATCCTTGGCTGGCCTTGAACTTATTAGGTAGCTGAGGGGATTCTAAACTTTCAGTTCTCCTTCATCTACCACTTAGTGATTCTCCCTGCTGGCTTACATGATATTGGGGGTCCAATTCAAAAGTTTCCTAACTGTACTTCATCCAGGGGTGTCAATCATCATATGTTCATGTAGTTGGATTTGACTTGTTAAATATATAAATGTCCTTGAGGGATATTGATGGTCTTATATTTCTGTGTTTGTTTTAAATATTAAGATACTTTACACATGAATTGGTACATACTCTCTGCTCTTTGATTTTCATAAAACATTATGTAGAGTTAGTACTACCCTTTTCTTAAATATTTACTGACTATATCTATGAAACTGCTTGACTATAGACTTAAAGTTTATAAAAATACAAATTCAAGTAACTAACATAAAAGTATTAATAAAACTACCCTTTATTAACCCTGATATTGGTCATTTGTGTTTTCCTCTTTTTCCTGATCAATATTATCACAGATTTATTAATCAAATTGCTCTTCTCCAACAATCAGGGTTAGAGCAATTCATTATTTCTATTGTTCATTTTGTTACTTTGTTTTCATTAATATCTGCTCTAATTTTCAATAATTCTCTCTTTGTGCTAATGGCACTATTTCTTGGTCTACTTTTTCCAGTTACCAGTCACCTCAGTTAATTGCTAAAGTCATCAGGCCAAATGTTCAAGTCTCCCTTGGCATCCCTCCATCACCTTTCATCCAATTTACCAGGAAATTTTCTTGATTTCTGTACATAATAATACAATACAGTGCTTTCCACTCATTGTCAACATGACAATCCTTGTCCATTTCATAGCCGACATTTATCTGAATTATTGAAACAGATTCCAACTGGTTTTGCTTCTCTCTTGCCCACCCTGTAGTCTAATCTCATTACACAACCAGAAGGATTCTTTTAAGAAATGTAAGAAATGTAAGCCAGGGAGATCTTGTCCCTTTCCCCTTCTCCAGGGGACCATGTATGTCTCTCTTAGGATCTTCCTTTTTTCCTAGCTTTTCTGGCAGTGTGAATTGTAGGCTGGTATTTCTTTGCCCTATGAGCAAATTGGGAGCATGGAGAGAGAGTTAAGAGAAAGAGGAGGGGAGAGGTGGGCATGAGGGAGCAGGGATATTGAGACAGGGAAAGAATAGAGGAGAACAAGAAAAGACATACCTTAATAAAGGGAGCCATTATCAATTTAAGAAGAAATCTGGCATTAAGGAAATGCCCAGAGATCTACAAGGACGACCCCAACTAACAATCTAAGCAATAGTGGAGAGGCTACCTTTAATGCTCTTCTATGATAATGAATTCGATGACTACCTTATATGCCATCCTAGAGCCTTCATCTAGTAGCTGGTGGAAGCAGAAACAGACACCCACAGCTAAACATTAGCTGAACTCCTGGAATCTAGTTACAGAGAGGGAGGAGTGATGAGCAAAGAGGTCAAGACCATGCTGGCGAAACCCACAGAATCAGTTGACCTGAACAAGGGTGAGCTTATGGATCCAAGTCTGATAGCTGGGAAACCATCACAGTACTGACCCAAACCCCCTAAATGTGGGTGTTAGTTAGGAGGACTGGGCAGTCTATGGGCCCTCTAGTAATGGATCAGTATTTCTTCCTAGTATATGAATGGACTTTGGGAGCCCATTTCTCAGCCTGTACTCATGAGGGAGGGCCTAGTCCCTGCCCCCAAATAATATGACAGACTTTGAAGAGTCCCCATGGAAGGCCTCACCCTCCCTAGGGAGCAGAAAGGTGATGGGCTGGGGTTTGTTTGGGGTGATGGTGGAGGGTGGAAGGGTGAGGGAACTGGAGTTGACATGTAAAACAACCTTGTTTCAAATTTAAACAAAAAAGGAAAAAAAAAAGGGAAGAAATGTAAGCCAAACACCTTATTGTTAGGCCTTTATTGGTGGCCACCTCATACTGTATTATTGCCACATAGCAGGCTGTTCTCTCCACACATGCCCTTCACACTATTGCCTCTAGAATAAAATGTTCCTCAGATCTGTATGTTATTATTCACCTCTTCCAATTCTTTGCTCAGGTGACAATTTTCAACTGTCTTTCACAATTAGAGGGCTTTTTTTCTCTCTTACAAAAACAAAACCCTTCTGCTCAGAGCTGCTGAACTCTACCTCCATCTCTTTTGTTTTCTATAAACTGCACCTTTTTTTCTTCATGGTTTGTAACAACTTCCCATTTAGATTTACAGACTACATCATCAATACTGTCTGTTCTTTTCTCATGGCCTAGAATATATCATCCTCAAAAGAATAGTTCTTCATAAACTAATAAAAAAATCTGTAAATTTATGTATCGTATCCCACGCTGTGAATAAAAAAGTGCACCCCTTGTCTGAATTCACAGGTAAATATAACAAACCATCTCAGATACAAACATGCTCACACTTGCCCTGGTCTGTATAATGGATGCCATTGTTCTGTTTAAATATGCTTCTGTTGACTTTTGCCTCACCTCAGTGGGCTTCTACTTCTACTATTGGCATTTGATTCTTTGGGGGACTCCCCCAGGCCTACTAAAACTGTTTGACTACAGACACCAACAGCTAGAAGGGACATTAGCTAACTCCAATCTGAGTGTGAATATCTGGGACTATGAAAGCCTCATTCTCTGCCACCTGTTGGTGCAAATTCTGAGGCCTACTTTATACTTGTAGCACTGCTGTTCATACAATCACAGTAAAACTTAGCAGCTATTTCCATTCATGCTTGGATTCTTTATCTTTTAAAATCTATTTTATTCTATGCATAGGGCACTTTCTTAAATTCTCACATCAGAAACTCCTTTTGAAGACTGAGCTAAGGTAATCTAACTAAATCTCATTCCTAAGAGATTAATTCTTAAATAAAGTAGAGCTCAGTTCACTCTTTGAACGTTTTTTGGCCAAACTTCTAATGAAGGTTCAGTGGAGAGGGAGACAAAATGAAGTGCATGATGTCTACATTTGGTTGAATGAGTATGGTATGTAGTAGTTAATACAGTACAAGTGCCTGGTGCTTGTAAATCTCTCAGAAAGGAAATAATTTCTGATATTTTAATTCAAAGTATTTTTCTACATAGGCTTCTCTAATGTTGCATTCAAAAAGTAAGATCTGAGCTATAATAACACAACAAAAATCCCCTATCCCCTCTGGTTTCTCAACTCAAGAGAACTTTATGGCTCAAATGTGGAAATAGAATATATTAGTGTGAACATAGTCGGGCAAACAATAACTTGTTTCTGATGATGTTCTCTAGCCCAATTAGTGACCACAGTGATGCTATGGTGAAATGGGTTCTTGTTCCAAGTACCTGTAAAGGAAACTAACCAAAGGGTGACTACAGACAAAATGGATAGGTTATTTATTCTTAAACTAAATGACTGGCCAGGAAGAAGAGTGGGAAAAATATTAGGGCAATCCCAACTTGCTACTTTTGGAGAGCAGAAAGAAAAAGGGGGTTATTGTTGTTGTCTGCAGAGTGATGTCCCATTTTGAATTCTCTGAGTGTTTTGTAACTGTAATTATCTCTAGACAGGTAAGTGAGATGACAAGGAGTATTATTACACTTTGTTATTTTTTAGAATTTTTTTTACTAATCTAAATGAGAGTGCATACAGCATTTTTTCATAACTTCCTTACACTCACTCTGTGAGAATAAAGTGGGATAGCTGTTAAATGGAGCAAGCATGAACACCTTGGCAGCATCAGTGAGAACCCTTCCTTGAGGCTGACAGTCACTGTTGTACTTACTTTCTAAGCTATCTACCAACTCCTCACTTCATATTAAGGAAAAATATCTGTCTACAACCAAAATGATAATTTTCTGTCTTCCATGTTTTAAGGATCTCCATACTTTGGCAAGAAGCACAGAATTCATGAACTATTCCTGCTTATTCCTCTTTGATTTCTGCTCATTTGTTGTAACAAAGCAATTGAGAAATATTTAAGTAAAACTACCAAAATATTTGGCAATATATGTAACAGTGCTAACTATTAATTCAACTCATTAATCCTTATGAAAGTTGTAGCACCTTAAATTAATTGACTTAGGCCTGTAGCACATTAACCAAATGCCTACTTGCATACTTCTGCAATAGCCTAACAATGTTCTTACTCTGCACCTGTCTGTCTGTCTGTCTGTCTCTTTGTCTGTTTCTCCCTCCCATCTCTTTGGCTGTATGGCTTCAAGAAGGATAGTTTTAGTCCTCGTGGCATTGGTTTCTTCAGCCAAACAGTGGTGGGAATAATAGCACAATTACTATCAGACTCTCTATTTCAATCTAAAAATCACTTATAAAAGCACAGCTATTTGTAAGAGTTTTCTGGAAAGCAGTGGCCCAGAGAGGTCAAGAGAGATTGTGGAAAAAAGAGAGGGTATAGCTCTTTTCCATGTCCCCTGATAGAATTTTAGCATTTCAGAACTCTTATTATGTCTTGAATTATTCTATATTTCTCAGAAACAAGACAGCAGCCCAACCTGCCATCTTTCTCTATGCTTCCTCTGATAATTATTAACTAAAAATTTTAGTACTGATTCTGGGTACGCTCTTCTTGACCTTCTTTCACTTAAAAATCTCATTCATATTCAAATATTACCCTAAATATTGCTCAATATGAATACAAAGCCGTTTCCCCCAGAATTTACACAATCTACATCCATTTCTCTCTTCTCTCTCATGTCCAAACAAACACGAGTAAGGGAATCATGACCTCTTCATCAAATAATCTTCTTAGTAATTTGTGTCTGTACATCCTTGTCCAGTTCTGACCATATCTCTGGTATAATTATTTGAAGCTTTGTCATCTCTCAAGAGCTTTGAAATAAAAACCATCCATTCTTCTCATTGGTTTCTTTGCAAAAGCCTACCACAGAGGACAGTTGTATATATTACACAATCAGAATTTAATTATGGAGTTCTTAACGGTCACTCAGAATCCAACACATTTTCACACACAATCACCAACAATCTACTGACTTTGTAAGCTGAGAATTTAATCCATTTCCCTCCTTCCTTGCCATTTGCTCCAGGACTCAGCATTAGGAACCAGCCAGTAGTATATATTGCCAGGAGGGAAACAAGACTTTGATTACAGTTGTCACTTTCTCTCTTTGTTGGCTTCCACAGGGTTTGTTTTCTTATTGAGGCATTCTCCCAGGAGTCACATACCCAGCTACTGTTTACACTTGCAATTATTCATGTCATTAGCAAATTTATTTCACCTCTCATTAGAATATACTAAAATGTTCATACTGAAATAGAACAACAAAACCAATAAAACATCACACCCAATATACTCAAATAAGCTGAGGCGAGCAGAGGGGATTTCACTTCAAAGAGGCACAACAACGGAAGGTAGATAATTCTGCCAGACTATCATGTTGGCTTTAGTAATTGCTTTGAAGAGAGTGAGGATAGCTATAAAGTTGAGGTGAAAGAAAACGAAGTGAGAATTAATCATGGTGCTAGAGAAAGTAAAAGCCAAGAGGTAATTGACATTTTTTTCAAAGGGGCCTCAGATTAACTATACCCACAGGGAGTTTGCGAAATTATAACCAAGGCCTAATAGTAATAGTGACATTTCTTTGAAAGATTTCATCCGGCTGTCTAGAGCCTAGGAGACATGTGCTTCCAGACCTTCCAGAAGCTGTGGTCCTTCAAGGGGATAAGGGACTCAATTATTTTTTGAGATGCTCATTAAGCCTTTCAGCAATGTAAAAATATGATTTTTTTCCACTTGTATGATCTAAAAGTGTCCTATAAGTCTTTTATATATATTATTATATAGTCCTGCTTTTCTAGGGACTTTTCCTAAACAATAAACAAAACATAGAAATTTCCTTAATTGTATTTATACAAAACCTTTTATGAAAGGGAAATGGTAGATTATTAAAATAAAAAATACACAATGGTTGATTGTTACCAACAGTGTGGAGAAGAAAATGTAAAAGCAGAATTCACCACAAGTAAGTCGGGAAATATTCTTTATGAAACTGGGAGGAAAGAATGTCATGTCGAGGGAGCAAGGCCTGAGGAGGAAATGTGACTAGTTTGTACAAGGAAGATGTAGGAAGGACAGGAAATAGAAAGAGCAAGAGGAGAAAGGAGAGGGAGAGGATAGGCCTAGCTCAGACAGCATCCTCCGTGTCACTGTTGGGATGGTCGGCATGAAATGACTGACAAGGAGGGGAATGAACGTTTTGAACTGAGTAGTGACTCGGTATGGTTTGTTTTAGTAGATAATTTTCTGCTTTCAAGAAAGCAGACAGTAGGAGGAATAGAGCGAGAGGACACTGAGGCTGGGAAAGCAGCTGCAATAAGCTAGGCAGCAGAGGAAGTAATGGATTATAGTAAGAGGAGTCAATGCCTTGACTTGTGGGTTTTGTTGGTTGATTCATTGGGTGGATGTATAAAAAAATTCATAGATGGTCACCAATTTTTAGCTTGATAAAATTACAAATGTTGTTAAGGTGGGTTTCTATTTACTGAGATATCATCACATGCAGAAATGAAACATGATGAGTTTGAATGGAAGCAACATTTTGTATCATTTCATTGGGGTAGGAATGTTTTGTGGGTGTACAGGAAAATGCAGAGTTCAGGTTACATAAGACAGTGAATGTGGAGGAAAGTATAGAAATGCACTGGAATAGTAGCCAGGAGTGCTGCTATAGTATCTGGGCCACACTGGTCTTCATACATGTTCTCACTGGTTTTCTATCATCTCTGGGATGTCAAGGTTGCTGCTCTGTTTCAGTCTGAATTCTTTGTGAGACTTGGGTGTTGAAGCTCCCAAAGCCACACATCAAGCTAAAGCAGAACTCTTTGCATCTCATTTTAAAAGCTCTGAGGACCTCAGTCTGCTTTGCATCTCTGCCCTTTTCACTCTTCTTCCCTGACACCTATGTATGGGAATGAAGGTGACTACTTCTTGTATACACTAGATAAGAAAAGGTAACCTGCCCACCAGTGTTTATCACCATGATGAAAACAAGTAGAAAGCAAACTAAAACACAACAAAATCTGACTAAGTCAAGCCAGAGAAATACTACTAAGCCCTTTCAGGTCTGGTCTCCACCCTTTAGCTTTGGCTCCTTCATGTGCTTGCCAGCTGTCAAATGCTGAGTCAGATTATTTCTTTGCATAATTAATAAATTCTACAGTGACTTGAAATATTTGGATACAATTCCATGATGCCCTTTCATTATTTGTCTAAATAAAAACTAATACTTTATCTTAATAAGGCATTTTCTAAAAAAGAGGTATATGAAAAGAACTAGAATTTAGGACCCCATCCCTATTAGAGAAACAACTATCTGAGTGAGTCTGGCTGCTGAGATAATACGTACATGTTTGTGTTTAATCTCTTTATTACTTTAGAGGAAGCAGATTGATCAGAGAAACAATGTGACCCTTTAATAAATACACTAAGGGATCACTAAGGTTTATCCATAAATGAGAAAAATATGATTTTAAAATATGATTAGACAAAGTTGGTAGAACTCTTCAGTTTGCTGTGTTCAAAAGCAGCTAAATGCCCCTAAACTTTCAGCTGAGGCTGTAAAGGGCAATGGGCCTAGAATTGATGTGCTACTGTTGGGGGAATGAACTATTTACTTTTCATATGGAGTCTGTGTCTGCTATTGACTAAATATGTGACCTTAGTCCAGACAACTCACCTCCTCCACCTCATCAACCTTTGAACTAGAACAACAGTAGCAATTTCCCTTTTAAGGCACTTTTGGGGCATGGCTGCTTATCACAAAGAAGACTGCATTACTAGAGCACCACTTCCATGAGTAGTTTTGAATTGTGGTAAGGTTTTGAAGTAGACCTCAAGTTATCTTCACAGTTTTAAGAGATGAATCTGACTTTACTACTTTACATCATCCAAGGGTTTGTTTCTCAACTGTTGTCTACTGGGTGAGAGATTCCCATGTGGTAAAATGCTGTCTGGGTGAGCAAGGATGACACTGAATATTAAAGAATGACTTGGGTTTCATACAGTTGCAAACTGTTTCTTTCAAACATGTATCACAGTAGAAACCTTCTCTGTAATCTCCCTATTTCCCTCAGTGGAGAGCTGTCCACCCCTAATCCATTATCATGCAATACCTTTCGTGCTATTATAACTGCTAAATAAATGACAAAAGTGTAAATTTTACAATCAATCACTGTACTGAGTGTTTTATATGTATCCTATCATCAAAGCAATTTTACTATTATTTTACTCCTTATAGAGTAAGGAAACTGAGTCAGTCAAGATAATAACTAGCTGATGCAAAGTCACATGGATAAATATTAGCAGAAACTTAGGGAGAAAGCAAGTATAAAATTTACAGTTCTTTCTGCTCTTCATCTTCATTCATCCAAAGCTTTACTAATTTCTTCTTAGTTCTACTTAGTCTATATGTTTTGACCAATATTTTCTGAACTGTAGCACATGACATGTCACATGCTAAGTACTTTGCAGATTTTAATTCATTTAATCTCAGCACAATTTTGTTGAGCAGGATCCTCCACTTATCTTCATTTTATAGACATAGAAATAGGCTTAGAAATGTTATATTAATTGTCAAGGGACACAAGTCTACAACACTGTGGAAACTGCTCAAAGAACAAAATCGTGCCATGTACTTTTGTAGTTTTAGATGTGTTCCTGGAGTAGAAGATATGTTACAACATATCATCATCATCACAGCATCTTCATAGCTCAGCAGATAATTGAGATAAGGGATTAAATGTTACTCTCATGGAATAACTGTGGGCATAAATTATATAATATATTTCAGTAATTGCATCAGCATCTTGGAGAACTAACAGTTTATTACCCAGACCACAATATTTCTAAAAGGGAAATATGTCCTGCTTCACAGAAGTGATAGATTGACCAGGGCTATTTGGCCTAATGCTGGTGCAACATTACTGTTTTATCAATTATATAGTTAATTCTTAGAGGAGTTTTCAGAAACTGAACATATTTCACAGAATGAAATAGAGAGGAGATATTATTTCAACACCACTTATCATTTCTTTTCAAAAGCAGAGACTCCCCCCCTTTCTCTTACAGACATAGGAACATAGGCCATTAAGCTCTTAGTGGAAGGTCTTGAATCTTCATCACTTAACTAGAAGTTGAAGCAGGCATATTGTCCAAATAATTGCTAGGGTTTAAAAAACGAAAGAAAATCTGCAGTACTCTTGGGATTTAAGACATCAAGCATTTGGTAACAGCCCATTTGTCTTCTGTAAACCATTTCCGTTTCATATTCTTCATTGTTACATGGTATTTACCCAAGCTTTATGTATACAACCATAGCTAGAGAGGAATGCTAAATCTGAGTGTGTATTTGAAAGTATTCAAATTAAGTAAGCTTGGAGTCACTTATAAACTACATTGTTTAAGCCATAGACATAGTACATAACAGTATAATATATAAGACTAAAGGAAATTTATCCTCCACACATAAGATCAGATTTTGTTTTGAAGCAATAAAAATGTAAGAGATGTTACAATAATTTCCCTGAATATCAGTTGTGCTCTACTGACTTTACAGTGTGGAGAAAGCTGATCTAATTGTGGCTTAACAGCAGCTAATGACTGCTAAGGGCTTCATTCAATAACAAATGTTCCTGGTGTTCATGCTGCAAAAGTGACTGCAGGCATAGCTTTTTAAGGAATTAACTCAGACTAAGCAAGCAATAGGAGCTTAATCATTGTATGATGGAAGGGTTATTTCAATGTAGCTGTGGAAAAATCCAATAAACCAAAAACAAAACAACCCCCCAAAAAACAAAACAAACAAACAAAACAGAAAGAAAACTGAAGGTGGTAGGTGAAGACAGAAAAAGTGAACATTTAGTGCATTTAAACAGATAATTTTGAGATGAATGGTGTCCATTGGTAATCTACAAAGCTCAAAAGCAGTTATATTGTTAGTGAAATCAAGAGCAACACCCCCGGTTTAGCTTTGTCTTTACAGCTGGATTGGACTTAAGCAGAGATTTATAAAGCGTTCCCATGACTGCCCATCTACAATTTAATCACTGATAAGCTTAAACACTGAGTCCACAAACACCGCTGCATAGACAGGCACACACCAACTCGTGTTTTCTATCTCAATGGTATTTTGAGAATTAGGAAAGAAAGAAGGCAAGGGTATTTTATTTATGGCCTTTTGTTGTTGTTGTTGTTGTTATCTGACTCCTTGTCTTGGTAAACTACACACAAGTTGGCAACATCTGGCAGCTGATGAGGCTCAATGATGATATAAAGGCTAAAATATCTCCTCCTTCTGCATTCTACTTCTATGAAATATTTAACCCAGACATTTAGCCCAAAAGTTTTCTGTTTTTCCTTTCTTTCATTCCTATTTTTCTCTTTTTGAAATT